>NC_134182.1:2214293-2514571 GCF_964188355.1 Buteo buteo | reverse complement strand
TTTTGGAGAAGTTTTGGACAAGGCCTAGGGAGGTTGTAGTAGGAGACCCTTGATGTTATCAGTCACAAGGACCTAGCCATCAGCCCAGATTCAGACCTAGTTCAGGGCTGTGTCTGAGCACTGTCTGTCCCCCTCCATCTTTAGCTGCGCAGTACAATATAACTACTCTAGATCCACTTAGAATTAAACTGGAAAAATTATAGGATTCTCACCATTGGCTTTCCAGGATGATCCCCCAGTTAAAGTTTTAGTTGCACTGAGTAAATCCATGGTGCTTGCCAGACCAAGTATTCACTATCTGCTCCCTGCACTTCAGTCTTATGAGAACATGAGCTGTATTTTAACACTGAAGTATTCTCCAGTCTGAACAGAATCACAATTGTTTTATTTATTTGTTCTTTTCCCCTCAATTCATATATCACCATCTTTACTAAAGCCTTGCCACATCAAAATAAAACACATTTTCCCTCTCCCGATTTGCAAGTATACAGCACTGAGATGCACAGATGTAGCAGGTTATATCTGTTTCAGTTCATGTCCTCAGCTGAATTCTCTCTGTCATGTATACACAGCGACCAAACCCACTTGTGGCATTTCAGACATAGCAGTCCCAGGCTTACTCTAGCAGAGGAGACATAGTCTGGATGCTCCTGCTTGTACTCGCTCCTACTGCAATAGGAATGACATTTTGAGGTGATGATTTAAGGCATTAGTCTGCTATATTAGTATGCAGTATGACAGATACATCATATCCATCGCATGGCTATGTCCTTTGTGGGAACAAAGCTATACAGAACAGTTCTGGTCACTGACTTCACTGGATATCATGAATCTAAGAACAATATTGATCATGTTGAACATACGGGGTTTTACCTACAGTTTCCAAAACATTTCCAGTCAAGGACCTCTATGCTTTCCTCAAAGGTAGGTGGCATCGCCAGAACAACGTTTTAAGGTCTGACTTGGGATTTACTTGCTGAGAAAATTATTCTGGGTTGGCTGACCACCTCTGCTATTGACATACTAGTGGACACACTTGCCTGTTTTCAGGAGCCCATCTCAGCAGTACGGAGGAGAAAGGTGTCCCACACCCTCCTTCACATTCATTCAACAGTGCACAAATACCAAGCAGCACACAGCATTGCTCATTTAAACCATTTGGGCACTGGTCAACTAGTGCAGTGAGACCAGCTCTAAGCCTCTCATCTGGCTATGGTGGATTCTGTCTACTTGGCTGTTGCCTTCCTCCAAGCACAGCTGCTTATTTTTAATACAGAAAACCTCTTATTCTGAAGACACACATGCTCCCACCCCCAAAAAAGTTTGTAATTTATGGATCAATACCTACTGTCTCCCTGGGAAGTTTATGTCATGACAAAATATAGTTGGTGCCTATAGTCAAGAAAGACAGAGAAAAACAGATGTTATTCTCCACAGTGTAAGCAAATGTAGATTTTCCAGACTGTTGCCCAAAGAAATTTTTGAACAACCTCTATATCCATCATAAACATCAGCATATCCCATCACTGCCACTGGAGATGACAATTAAGAGCTAACTATATGGGAAGCATCCAGCTCTTTATTTACTACATAATTTAAAATGTTACAGCTAAGATCATCGTTATCTAATTTTTAAACAAGACAACTTGCTTGAAGTGACTGATTTTGTTCAGAAAATTAGCCTGAGGTTTATCTTTGTCACCACAGCCCTCACAAGCTAGCTACAGTAGTTATCGCCTGTCAGCTATTATTATGTGAGAATATGGGGCAACAACTCTTGTAAGCAGACATTTGTGCTATTAGCACTGTAAGAAGGACTCTCACCAGAACAGCTGCCCTAGAGATTAAATAAAACAGGAGAGAAGTTGCTCAGTTTAGGACAAAAGGATATTATCTTCTAAATGTAGATATTTCACCAAATCATTAGTCACAGCATTGCAAGGGACGGGGAAAGCCAGTAGTCTTGTGTTCAGTGTTTCAAAACTGGCAGCACAAGATACGCACAGAAAAGCAGTACGTGTCATCTATAAAACCACCTATTTGTGTTGTTAAAAAACAGATGGTGAAAATATGAAGGGAGGGTCTAAAATTTGAAATTTCAGTATCTGCAAAGTGACAAAGCACAAAACAGCCAACCGGCACAAACCGATCATCCCCATGGCTTAGAGAGGCTTGTGCTCCCCATTGGTTTTCCACGCCAGGGTGATACACAGATTCACGTTTCATTTCTACACAGATTCACGTTTCATTTCTACACAGATTCACGTTTCATTTCTACACAGATTCACGTTTCATTTCTACACAGATTCACGTTTCATTTCTACACAGATTCACGTTTCATTTCTACACAGATTCACGTTTCATTTCTACACAGATTCACGTTTCATTTCTACACAGATTCACGTTTCATTTCTACACAGATTCACGTTTCATTTCTACACAGATTCACGTTTCATTTCTACCTGAATGCAGAAATAACCTCAGAAAGAGGATCCAGTCAGCAAGGCCTTTCCAGCCTTGCTTTGAGAAAAGAGCCGGTGTAAGAAAACCAGAAAAGCTGTTTTCATCTCTAGGTCAATTACAGATGCCTTAAAGGCTTTTGCTCTAATTCTACCCCTATTTCAAAGGCCTGCGAGCCCCTATGCTACAGTACAGCTGGAATATACACCGAGATCTGCTTCAAGCCTTACACTTGCCCCCTGAAAAAAGCTCACCCCCTAAGACTCACAGTCCTGCCTTAGCTGCTCCTCCAGCCTCCTGGAGCCGGAGCTCTCTGCATCCCTACGCTTGCGGCAAGCGGAGCAGGTTCTGTGCCTCCCTCCCTGGCAACCCAACTGACCCATTGCACTGATTTACCTGGTGGAAAGAGTAGAGAGCAGACTCTGTTTAACACTGACGTTCAGACAAATGATATCCTTGGATGCTGTTAAAGGAAAGCGTTCCCCTTTTATATCCATTTTCATCTTTTGTAAATAAATGACCACCACAACCCTTGAAAGGCAGTAGCTCATATTTCCTAGTTTTTAATATTTCAAAGTCACTGACATTTTATGAAAGGGCCTTCTAGTCTGCCCACGGGGGCCACAAGAGCCGCAGGAAATTTGACATATGTGAAATTATCTCCATAAAACACTTCCCTCAGTAATCCAACAAAGATCCTAAATGTTTACCTCGCACAATCATCAACTACTGTCATTGTTATTTCATGAACTGAAAAAAAGAAAATGAATCCGTGGATAAAATATAATCCCTCTAGATCAGGTTCTTCCCCATATATTGAGAAGGAAGGGAGCAGAAGAGTGAACAATTCCAGCTACGGCTATTGTATTCGATAGCAGACATTAATCTTCTCCAGTATATATTAAGAAATGCTGCACTGCCATACTAACAGAGGAAAAGAAATATGTCACCTCTCCATGCAAGCTGCCTTCAACCCTAAGGGTTTGCTCTGCTGCTTTGGAAAAGCTAATACATGTATCCAAGGTAGTAGGTCTTGCAAACCCTAACTGGACTAGAAATATCATTGACAAATTGAAGCTTACCTAGAAAAAGTTTAATCTGTTTAATTAAAACTATTTTTCTTCAAGTTCAGGGTGAACGTCTACTCTTCATACAGGCTCATGTCTTATTTCAGAAGTTCCTCCTGTGACCTGCCGTATGTCCCACATCAGTCAGTACTGATGAGATCCCCTTAGATGTCCTCGTCTACATCTAACGTAGTTCCAGCACAGAGGTACTGATGACACCTATGTATTCCCAAATTTAAGCAAGAGACGACATTTGTCATGAGCATGTGAATTTTTATTTTAAAACAGGCTGCACAATTCCTCTTTGCAAGTGAAGTTTTGTTGGTTTGTGGCCTAAAACTGCATATGTTCATGGGACTGGCCCTCTCCAGGTACACCGTCAGAGGGACAGAGGAAACCCTGGATCATATCTCACTTACACAGTGCGAGGACAACTGGATCTCAGCATTAGATTTAAAATGCTTGCTAACAGCCAAGTCTAGATGGATTTTGAGAGCACATCAAGCTCACCACAAGAACGCAGCAGCCACCTCCACAACCTGTCCTCAAAACAGTGCTCCTAACAAAGCAGTACCGCTCAAGTAAATTGAACCCCAGTCCAGATCAGTTACACCAGCTCATATTGAAGCAACAGACCTCAATTTGCTCAGTAAACACTCAGCAGTAAGTTTAGTAGTCAGCTTTAAGGTTGTCTTATATTTCACATTGCAAATACCACAGCACTTAATCAACAGTCATACTGCTCACAGACAGAGCTTTCCAGTTAGCAATGTCCTGTTAATACTTCTCAAGCTCCATTTTAGCATTTGATAGCATATGTTAAAGTGAAGCAACAGCGCATTCCTGGTATAAATTCTAGTCAAAGTCATCTTCCTTAGTTAGCTGCCACTTTCAAAGTTAGTCAGTCCCTGCAGGGATTACCACCAGCACAAGCACCAGGCATCCACCCACACGGCGCGTTCAGCTGTTATACTTTCTATTCGTTAGTCTCTTCAGCTAGGTTAGAAGTTATTAGAACCTCTCTGAGGGTAAAAGAGAAAGCTTAGATGACCTCCTAACCTATCTTAAAATCTTTAACAAGGCTTTTAAAATGCAACACTTATTTCTTACCAACAGGGGTTAGAAATTATTCTTGTACTAAAATAACATTCAGACCAGACCTGACAATGTCTTTGAAAAGCTCTTCAGATAACAGTGGCACTGTATGCTAAATCTTAGAATTGCAAGCCATTGAGATCACTAGATTCCTTAAAACTACCCTCAAAAAAGTTACAATGATGCTTGTAAAACAATTGCCAGTAAATTAAAATCATTAACAGTGTCTGAAATGTCTTAATCTTAAATTATTTCTACTTCAATGTAATGTTCCGAATGACATGATATTAATTACTATTCCTGGTGTATTCTCAGTCTCTACAGTAAAAAGTTTCATTTCTTAACTAGTGTCTCAGTAAAAGAGCACTCCTTAATACAAGTTAAGCTTTCTGTACCTATAATTCTCAATTTAAGATTATAAATCAGCTTTTTCTCTCCACCAAACAAATACTTCAGTTGAGGGGAAACTATTTCCAGAGATTACAATTATCATATTTTGGTGAAAATAAGACAAGATTTCACACGTTGCAGACACCAAAATCATAAGAATGGACGTATTACGTTAGACCCAAAAAATCTATCCATTCACCCCAGTATCTACCTCTAGCCATTGCTGCAGAAAGATGATCAGCAGAAAAACATAGAAGTCAGAAGTAGTCCAAACCAATCTTTCCTTCCTAACAAGTTATTAGTCCATGACGTCTCCAACATGACAGTTTAATTTCTTTAATAGCTTCTAGTGTGTTCAATATTTTTTATCTAGCTCATCACCCGATTCACCGACTACTATTTTTTTCTTCCCAAGAAAGCCAGGCATTTGTGAGGCATTATGTCCCCTTGAAAAAGCCACAATGGCGCTTTCCCAATACACCACATTCACTTGTTGTCTGCTAATTTTATCCTTTGTGAAAGGTTCATCGACATGTTACGTACAGAAGCCGCAATGACCGCTCCCAAGCTCCCGGGTCCCCCAGGAGCCTTGTGGGCACTGCAGTTTTGCCACCTCCTCACAGTCCCTGGAGCCAATTAAGGCCACAAATTACCCTCTGCAGTAATCTATATAAAGCATAGGAGGTGTGAAGAGCTCTTCATTTCCCTCTGGAAACTACCTGTGTCATGCAGCACGGCACAAGCACCCGGGCAGCCCCCCCATGAGCTGCCAGCAAGCTCAGGGTTACATTAACTGCCCGATGGGAGATGCTCAAACATAGCAAAAAACCCTTTGGGGACAGATTTGATGAAAGAGACAATACTGCACGCAGAAGAAGGCCGAAAGCCCAAATCCTGCTCGATGTTACATCTCTCTCTATGGCCTCGCAACATGCAGAATGAATCAGCTGGTGCTGTGGGTCAGCTAAGCCTCAATTCTGCTTGCATCTGCCCAAGAGAGCAGGCACAGCCACTGCAGCACCACTGGTTAAGGGTTGGGATATATTTTAGCACCAATTACTGATCTCCCTGGGGATAATGATGCATAACAGGAGACCAGGCTGTAAACCTCCTGACTCCATTTCTTCTGTCTGTTACCAAAGCAGCACTATGATGTTTTTGTATTTTCCCACAGCCTGCAGCTTTTCCATCGCTCCATTGACAGTTTCACCTCTCCTTTACACCAGCAGAGCCCTTTTGTGGGGCACTGGAGAGAGCGTGGGGTGGGATGAGGAGGAAGAGGGGCAGATTTGATTCAAGGCAGGGCCAAAAGCTAGCAGGGTCAATAAGATCTCTGCTTACCGCCTCTGAAGCTCTTTTCAGCCAGAACTTCTAGGATCCAGAATTGGGAGCCAGGATTTCAAGTATTTTGCCTGTAAAGCACACTGCCATCATACCGAGATAATAAAAGTTTTAAGTGCTACAAACCATTCAACAAAGGCAATGGGGCTGCATGAAACCAGGTCAGTCAGAATCTAACCCTTCTCAACCCTATCACCCAGGCTTATAACAAAATGGAGCAATCTTTGTCAGTGTCTGTTTTCTACCATTGGACCATGCAGCCTCACTCGAAACCTGCTCCTAATTGAATAAACATCAGCTGCAGAAAGACAGAAATCTGACAGCAGTTGTCTGGTGCTCACAAAGGAATTTGACTGTGAGAAGGAAAGCTGGACAGAGAAATAAAATGCTACAACACCACAAGAAAGGAAAACGAAATAAACAGGGAGCCCATGCAGTAAATTCACAAAATGGGATCCTTCCAAAGCATAAACTATCCCATTACTTTTAGCTTTTGGCAGTGTGCTAGCATTAATGCCTTTCCTGCTCAGGTCTGAGACCTAAGCAATCTTCTTTGTTTGCAAGACCTGTCCCATATGGTGGAACCAAACAATACGCTGAAAGCTCATTGCTCTCACCGTAAACAAAGCTTTGGTGGAGGTCAATAGAAATCTCAATGGGAAACAAATGTTCTGATGATGAGACAGCTGCTGCAGGATCATATCTTGCAGCCAGCGACAAAGAGAAAGAAAGTAAACGCTTTCCATCTCAATTCGCTTTTTCTGCGTGTCTTATCTTCAGCTACGGGGGAGTGTATGAAAAATGTATTTTGAAGCATGTCAAAGCAGGAAAAATTCAATTTGTCACTAATAGATGAATTAGCTCTGAAAAGTAAGCTTAACTAAGTCAAGCTGCACATTAGGAAATCAGCCCTCATCTGCTGTCACTTAGAACATGACTACAGCAATACGAGAAGGTAATAAGCTGTCTCAATAAGGCTAAATTTGCTTGCTTTGTGAATAAATGGAAAATATGTACCAACAAAAAAGTCATTCCATGCTTGTGTGCATACCTGCATGCACACACTTACGGGTATATGTAAACACTTGGAACCAGGCTGAGTTTCTCTCTATCAGACTTACCTATACATGCCAAATGGTATCAGTTAAGGATCCAGATAGTTCCAACAGTTAGTCTGATTCTCTGTATTTCAGCTGAGGTCAAAAGAGTAAAACCAGTTTATGCCACTTGAAACCCGGGTTTCACAAAGCTTTCCATAGCCTGCACAGTGCTGTAAAGGCAGAGAGAGGCCAACGGAGATCAAGCAAAGATCAACAGATGTCTCCTATCACACATCAACTCTGCAGCACTGAAAAGCATATTTGTCTCAGCTGTAATCTGTTATTGATACAGCTGAAAGCTTACTGTAATAAACCTTTGTTTTAGTCTCTGCTGCCTCTTTGTCAGCTCCTCCATCACTTACAGATTAGCAGCCAACTACATACACAACTCAACTCCATTTGTGGATGGAATATGATTTACGATGTGGCTATCATTTGACCTGTATCAGAGGCAGAAACAATTTTGCACGATGATAGCTGGCAACTCAGAAACTTCCAAACATGACATTCAAAGTTATATGGCCTGAACCCACAGTCTCAGTAAAGATTAGCACTTGGCCATGTGCTCAGCATCCAAATATAGATATGACCCAATTAAAAGATGCCCATTAGGTGCGTAATAGACTATTAACAGCCAATGCCGGCACAATACAATGCAGCAAAATAATGAAATGCTTGGGATATGAGCAGCTCAGTTATTTGTATTGCTGCATACTTGCGGATCTCTAGGATGAGTTCCACATTTCCAACCCATGAGAAAGCCTAAAACAAGTTGTCTGAGCAACAAACCCATGCTCTGCAACAGCCAGCTGTGGCCAGTGAATATCATCAGCAACTCAGGATCCTCAGAGCCCCTTAAGAACCAGCAGCAGCCAACAACAGGAGACAGGCACCCTGGAAATCAATAGTTCATGCCATAAATTCCCAGCCAATCTTTTACTGACCTCAAAAGCATGTGTATACAAATAGTCTCAGTTTTGTGCCTATATTTTACAAGTATTGTTGTTTGTGTGTGCACACACAAGGCCTCAAGTAATCCATACAGGTTAGTAAAGCATGGGTACGTGCATACGTTTATAGAAGGGAAGCTCAAAATATCTATCTCTACACATCAGCAGAGTCCCTGCGCTGCTTCAGGTGTTCCTATCTTAATCATTCTAACAAGACATGCCATAAAATTTCTCTTTACATCATCTCCTGTAAGCTACCTGCTTATTATTTTAACTGACTAATCAACCTGAGTCACGATGGGCCAGATTCTTTCATTCTTAATAACTTCACGGTGCTTTATTTATTTGAGAGGACAGTCAGTGTAGTGGAGGAACTGCATAAAGAGGATGTCAGAATCAGACCCTGTATGTTTGCAATGAATTGAGATAATCTCTGCAGACTACTTTATCTGATGCCTCCCAGGTTTTTTGTGTATGATAGTACACAGATGGAAACGTTAGCAGCGCAGGAAGAAGAAGCAACACTAGAAGCATAATAAATGTGACAAAAAGTGGTTACTCGTTTGCTTGCAGAAGGACAAAGATGACAAAAGCTGAAGGGAAAAGCACAGCAGCAATGCAAGATGTTTTCTCCCAACGCACACGAAGCACAGTAGCCATAAACAAAATGTGAAAAACGTGGGCCTTCCCAGATGACAATGCACAGCTTTCGTTTTCTCTTAGCTTTAGATTCTAGCTATAAAATTCTCTTAACTTTCTATGTATGCCCGTATGCATGTACTCCTTATCTTGCACGTACTCCTTACCACATCACATTCAAAACTGAAGCAAGTGCTCTCACACTTGGGTGCCCTCTGCAAGCTGTCTTACAGAGGTCTAACATTTTAGAAAGCACTGCCGGTCTTCTCTGACAGCTCACAGGGGCTCCATTTTCAAGTTAAGTATCCCAAAACTGAGGAATGCAGGATTACCACCACATCTCATCCAGCCTCAGACACCTATATCCTAGGCTGGAATCAGCCATGGAGAAGTGCCTATTTCTTCCCAAACAAAACAAGAGACACAGAAAAATTAACATGGATGCAGGTATCTAGCTTTCAGCTGCCTTAGGGAGAGCAGATGAATCCCAAACCATAGTGTTGATGTAGCCCAGTATTTATATGTCAAAGTCCAAATCAATGTTGCTATATAATACTGGCTTTTAGATACCTCACCCTGATAAACTTCATATGCAGTGATGCTGTCAGATTACTGGAAAGATATTTTCCACAATCCTCATTCACACGATATCTGCTGATCTCTTCTATTTTCCAGTACATTTCTAAGAGATGGAGTTTAGCTGAAAAGACATACCAGTTTATTATTCATGGGTCAGCCTTTTTTGATCCGGAGTCTGATCAGTCCCCAAGTATGCCAACGTATACATCACTCCAATCTGTATGCTATATATACACACTGATACTCTTATTTCCAGTAGCTATATATTAGTGAAACCAGAACTGAAATGTGTGATTTCATACATCTGTGATTCTTTCTGTTCACACATTTTAAGTAATATGGCAAAAATTCGCAATGGATAAATTATGGGGTTTCATTTGAAGTTCTAAATCTTTATATGATTTGGACAATTTAGCTTGCATTAAACAATTTTGAAAGCAGAAAGTACTGACATGAAAAATAATTGAAATTAAGAGAAAGGGAAAATAAAAGAACAGAAACAAGGACTAATGAAAAGACAGTTAAATATATGACAATCTGGAATAAAAAAAAAATCCAATACTAATTTTGAAAGACTGCTCTGGAGAACACAGCTGGAATAAACAACTGTTTTTACTGAAAAGGCTACACAGCCATGGCTGGTTTCCTTCTGATTTAATTAATTATTAGTACAATACCATTTGCAGATATCTGACATTTCAATCTAAGTGAGAAATAAAAATACGAAAACCACAAAGGGATCATACATTCTCCCAATTTTAATGACAAACATCAGTAATTATCTGACTGAATACCAGCAGCTGAAAGTAGTGGTGTTAATTTTCTCTGAAACTTGCTTCATTCCTCTTCTTGAGGTAATTTGTAGCCAGTTAATCAGAAAAGAAATTACGCTCTACCACGTTGCACCAGGCAGTCTGACATGAGCAAGTAAAGGTGGGCAGTGTGTTACACCTCAGCAAGGTTGCAGAAAATATTCTGTCCTGGGGAACTGGTATTTTTTCAGCTAGTTACATGGTGATGCTACAATGACATTTAGCCTAAACAATAATATCTATCTATGAAATCCATTCAACTTATATAGAAATTTGATTCTTTATCCTGTGGTTTAAATAGAAATTGTAATTCAGTTTCAAGATCTGTACTTCTGCAGAACTTTAAATAGGAATGAATCTGAAAATAATTTTGTTTGCTTTACACTAAAAGAAAATAGGGAGAGAAATACTATTTATTACTTCTGATGAAAATGTATGAAATATTGGAGTTTTTTATATAAGCAACTTTAGCAGCCTTTTCATATGCATTTGGGCCACAAGCTACAAATTAAATTTGAGTTTCTGAACTCTATTTGTTACATGAATAAGTATGGATTAGTGGACTGAGTCAGGATAAGCTTATTCTATTGTAGCTGTATTTGTCTGAAATTATTTACAGTGTGCTATATTTCGCCAATAGATTTGTTTGGATTTTTTTTTTTTTTTTTTTTTTTTTTTTTACTTCCTTGTTCATTTCAGAATGCCTACATTTAGTCAGGCGTAATTGTAGTTTCTTGTAACTATTTTTTTTTTCCAGCAGAACTTTTGGGTTTTACAGGTTATTAAACTATGTTTAAAAAGTGTAATTCAAATAGTCACAAAATAATTTGTTTGCAAGAAAACTGAGAACAAAATACTGCTAGCTGTTGTTTAAAACCATGACAATTGCTTATTTTACTGCAACAAGTTGAAAATTCACTTGTACCATTAAGCAGATGGCCATGTGATGGTCACACCTACTTACTTAATCCCTGTCATTTGGGAACACGGTCCATTTGTGCTCACATGTCCCTCCTACTGAACAGCAAACTGCAGATGCACTTACAGACATGCCCACCAGCGATAGCTTTGCAGGTGAACAACACATTTTGGGATCAGCAGATACTCAGCGGTATGTGTTGATAACTACACCGCCAACTCAAATATCACCACCTCCGCTGCCGCAAACACCCCAGCATCTTGCCTTTCATTCTTCCACATAGCGCCTGGGGCGGGGCGAGTAGTGCCTCAGGGCAAAACATGTCACAGTGTGTAGGAGGATCAAATCTGTCTTTTCCCTCCTCTCAAGTCTACATTAATGGAAATACCCCATACCAAGCGGTTCACAGATGGAGGGTTGAATGAACCAACAGCGTCCTTGGAAGCAGAAGATTAAAAAAAAAAAAAAAAAAAACATGCTCAAAAAGCTTCTTTTCCCTTTTCTCACTAGGCTCCATCACTGAAAAATGCTTGGTTCTTGAGCCAGAACAGTGCATAACCACTTCGCAACACTCTCCAGAAAATTTTTAAATCTTTTAGCAATAAAATGGAAGTAGACCTCTAAGATTGTATTCTTCCGTGTTCTCTCAAGTGAGGTTGGGAAACAGGCAAAAGGATCATTCTGCCAAGCTGATTTCTTAATCCTTGCCTGTCCTTGTAATCTGGGATTATAAAATTTCCAGTGAAGGAACAGCGAGTGTCCTCTCTGTGCCTGGAAGCTTTCTAGAATACCACAGATGCTAACCAAAACTAAGAGATATCAGTCTTTTGAAGAACTTCTGTATGATTCAGTCTGCCTGATGTTGAAGAGAGAAAGCATCTTCTTTCTTTTCTCCATCATCTAGGTTTATATGCAGAAAACACACAAAATGCATGTGGTTTTTAAATAAAACATGAATATGTATGCATTATTTCCTCTGTCTTTACATCGTTCCTTGGATTAAGTGATACTAACTAAAACTGATGTTTTCTCTGTAAGGAAAGAGATGTTGATAATTCAGTTATAAGATCTTTATAAAGTTATTTTAAGTATGGTCAACAATTTTCTGCATTGTTTCATCCTAATTGTTGCACATTCAGAATTTCACAACAGGCAGCTATAAAAAAAAATCTATATGTAGCAGCCACAGCTAAATAAATGAATCACTAAAAAGTCAGCTGAAAAAAAAGATCCTGCATTTCCTATTTACCAAAAATTTCAGTGAAGCCAAGGTGATAGTGAAAATACTATCTCTTCATTCATGATGACCTGCTAAATATCGCTACTGAAAATTAAGATAAATTCTTCCATATCCAAATAGGAGTCAGTGAAAGTTTTTGCGTCAGCCAGCTGCTTATCATTATTGATGCTATAAGATCATGCAAGCAATCAGACTTTCCAAACTTCAAAAGATACTCATACACATAATCTTGCCCATTCATCTTGATTATTTCACCAAGGTATGGATAAATACCATCCTTTGCACGTTTTGCATGAAAAGTCTGGTATTGGTGATCTAGCTCGACTAGTCTGGCTTTCCACTGAGGCGGTTCAGTGCAGAGGGAGAATCAGCAAACCTGGAAGCTGTGCTGTTGCTGTTCCTCCATACCCCAGCAGTCTTCAGACTAGGTTAAGTCCCACTCTATTTTACATGCATGTCCATGAAAATATTAGACATGCACAATTTTTGGTCTACTAATTATTACCCACCCCTTCTTTCTCATTCCATCCCTTCAGCTTGATGTATGGAGCCAACCTTGTTGCTATGATGTGTTGCCACGTGTCTTCCCTTTCATGAAACAAATGCATGAGCACCCCAACATACAAGACACCACCCCTCCTGACAAGTCCTGAGAGTTCCCCAAAACGGAGGAAGGGGTGGGTTTTTTCCTCATCATTAACTGCGAATCCAAGATGTAAACATACATACTGCAGAAAACAAACAAATTTCAGCAGTACCTAAGAAATATGGGTAATTAACAAAGGCTATAAACAAAATCTGTAAAAATTTTATTGCCATATCTGAAAAGGCCTAAAATAAATAGGCAAAAAAATCCCAAACAGTTGCAAAGCTGAAGCTGGAAACGTACCAATTAAGGCATATATATTTCTAAAGACCTTGAGACAGAGAAGAGAAGAAAACAACTTAATCCCTAGCAATAACAAGCCATGTTCCAGTGCCCAGCCACAGGAATGGGAGGCAGATAAAGAAGAGAGAAGTAGTGAAGCCTCTCTATATGGGGCTAAAGAGCAGCAGATCATCCAAACGAGACTTTTCTACGTACCTCTTGTTAGGCATGTGTCCTGGTTTCAGCTGGGATAGAGTTAATTTTCTTCCTAGTAGCTGGTATAGTGTGTTTTGGATTTAGTATGAGAGTAACATTGATAACACACTGATGTTTTAGCTGTTGCTAAGTAGCCCTTATCTTAAGTCAAGGATTTTTCAGTTTCCCCTGCTCTGCCAGCAAGCAGGTACACAAGAAGCTGGGAGGGAACACAGCCAGGACAGCTGACCCAAACTGACCAAAGGGCTATTCCATACCATAGAACGTCATGGGCAGTATATCAACTGGGGGAGTTGGCCAGGAGGGGCGGATCGCTGCTCGGGCATCGGTCAGTGCGTGGTGAGCAATTGCATTGTGCATCACTTGGGTTTTTTCTTGGGTTTTAATTATCATTTTCTTACATTCATTTTCATTACAATTATTATTATTATATTATTGTTGTTAGCATTATATTTTATTTTACTTTAGTTATTAAATTGTTCTTGTTTCAACCTATAAGTTCTACTTTTTTTCCCGATTCTCCTCCCCATCTCACTGGGGGGGGCGCGGAGTGAGCGAGTGCCCGTGTGGTACCTCGTTGTTGGCCGGGCTTAAACCACAACAGCATGTTTCAGAACAGAAGCAGGAAGGACACAGTTCTAATATTTCCCCAGGACACAACAGCCTTACAAGCTGAGAGGAATCCTTATTAAATATAATCTTAATTCTTTTTATTGTTTTCTTTGTATATAGCTTTAGTACTGCACATTCATGCTTTTAAGTAAGCATATTCTTTTAATCGTGTCTTACGATGCAGCTTCCTCAGAGCAAGAACACAAGAGATGTGCCATTTCCATGGAGGCAGCAGTCCCCAAAACTATGGCACTGCAGTCCATCTGCTCTAGGCAGTACCCTAAAAAACACACTGCTTGGGGAACACCACAACGAGACCAAGCCTGTACTTAAATTCTCCTGCCTACCTGGTAGCGTGGGAGAGAGAGAGGCAGAGGCAGGTACGTGACAGCAGCCCTGGAGGGGACAGTTACACTGGGAAAGAGGTCTAGAAAAAGTTCAGTTCAGCTGGTATACGGCCAAATTCAGAAGAAAGGCCCTCCTCAAGCTGTCCCTCTCACAGCTACAGCTTGAAAGCAACTGTCCTCACACCTTGCTCACCTAAGAAGTGCAATAAAATAAATTCTGTAAATGCTTTACAGTTCCATTGCATTTCTTTAAAACTTTCTAAAGCCATTACATCCTTTTATTAGGATATGTTAACAGATTTTAGCAGAGTTTCTTTAGTGAGATTATTTTTGGGTGAGCAGTCATTTCGCAGATTTAATGCAAGTTCTACACTTGTAGTATATTAACAGAGCTGAATCGCTACTGGGAAGTTAAACATATTGCAGAAAATGCTTTGCAGAGTGAAACAGCAGTAAAAAAGAAGCTATTTTGTTGAGATGATGCATTTTATTTCATAGTCAGAAACATATTAAAGTATGTAGAGCATATAAAAGTAAGTGTTGAGATTTCATCTAGGATAGTTTCAATTTGAGATAAAGAACACAATTTCTTAAACCTCTTGTCAAACAGGGGGGGGAAAAAAACAACACCAAAAAGTAAAAGAAAGAGGACTATTCTATAACCACAGTCTGAAGGGCACAAAGATCCTTTCAGTCAACAACCTGCTCTACAGAAATGCTCTCGGGCCACCATGACACACTTCAGTGAAGAACCTCCTAGAAATACACAGCAAAAAGTCAGAAGGTATGAAGTGTTTATATGCATATTCAAGCCATAGAACAATACTGGAGAACACCAGTCAGGAGTCTGATCCATCATTTTCTAAAGGGACTGCATTACAAAGCACTCTACTCACTAAAATATCTTAGTTCTTTATCACGGTGGTATCTCGGAGACATCAGCCCTGAACTCCCAGTGTCACACAACTCCTGTCTAAACACTACTATGACTGCAAAACTCTCAAAAGGTGTATAAAAGCCCCCCACATGTCCTCCTCCTCCATCTTCCTGGTAACATCATGAATTATACTTCCATACAGAACAAAAACACCTAAATCCAACTTCAGTTTTACAGATTTCAGAGCATCTGGCATCTAAAGGGAAGGTTTTTAATGAAAGGGTCTTGATATCAAAGTTCACTAGTAACCCTACTGAAATACATAACTGTTTTCACACAAATTTCCATGTTTAGAGCATGCCAATTTAAGAGCTGTTAATTTTGAGGCTGGTGAAGTTCATGCTCCGCTCTAAAAGGAGCCACTGAGCAAAGGACGCGGTCCCCATCTGCCTGCGAAGCCAAACCTTGAGTAGTGCAGCTCAAGCGCATAAGCCCAGCTTAGCAATCAACTAAGCTTAGTATAAACTTGGATACTCAAAAATGTCCCTGTTTAGAGCTTTAGACTGCTCAAATTCACACCCTATCCCACTTTAAATAATGCATTGTAAAGTGAAGGACAACACTGCAACAAGGTCAGGAAGAACCTATGATATCCTTGTTGAAGTTCTCTGTTTGCAGGTAAATGAAGGAAAGACACTGTCATCTTCTTTTAAGAAAAAAAAAAATTAGAAATTGTAACAAAAGGTTTGACACTGTTTATTACAGGGGCTGTGGGTATTTAACTTGACCTTTTAATAGGCGGTTTTGCACATCAGTATCATCAGATATTTACAAAGATAACACACACACACAAAAATGACTTTAGATTCCCTCCTAAACTGGGAAATTCTGCTTCTGACTAGAGGAAGCTACTGACTGTTTTTATCTTGTCTTCTGCCAGTCAGGAGCAATGTAGGATCCTAGTGGTTATATGACAAATTTCCTTATCCTGCAACTATTCTGCAGTTGCAGTTCATTTGGAGGATTTTACCTCAAGGGTGCTGTCTCTCAGCGTCACAGTTTAACAATCACTACACTTTACATCCATTTCCATTAGGTATGTTTGGCGAGTTTCAAAAGTAGAGTTGTCATAGAGCAGAATGCCTGCTATCTAGCAGTATAAAACCCATTAAGACGACTTAGACTTAAGCTGCAGAGTATCAGCTTTCCAGAGGCAGTGAAATAATTCTTCCCCCCCCCAGTGCAAAGTGCCTGTCTCTCACAGACACACTATAGGCAAAAGATAGTCTCTTCAGCAATTTATTGAAAGGAGGATGGAAGAGGGCAAGGGCAGGGGAAGGGGGTGGAAAAGAAGAGCCATGGAAATTCCTGTGTCTAACATACTATTCCAAGTGTCTGGCTATTAGCCAGCATCATAGGCAAACTTCTGTATATTTTTCTACAGAGTCCGCAATTTTCTGACATCTTTATTGTTGTTTGGAAAAAAACCCTGTTGCATTAATAGTGTGTGCATCAATTGGCTTATCTTTCAGTAGCTTCGTTGTACCATTCAGTTTGTGTTTCTCACATCCTCCCAACCACCTCTCAGGAATTTCCAGCACAGACTCACCCCTAAAAACATCTCCAGAAGTTGTTAATATCTGCCTACAATACCAACACAAGACTTTGTATGAAGTCTTCGACTCGCCAAAGTAACTATCAAGCTATACACCAAGCTTTCGACTTCCATTTGATTATAAGAATTTCTGCCCCAAATAAAACATGAGCTAAAATGACAAAATGCCCATTAGCCTTCTCATCACTTTTTCCAGGACATTTACTGTACAGATCTTCATCTCATGCCAGTTGAAGATTTGTAATTAAGACAACAGCAAGAGCCAGGTAAAGCTGGATATTGAGGGTCAATAGCTTTGTTTTTGCATTGGCATCACTGGAAATTTATGTTTATAAAAAAGGGTCTTGTGCATAAGTAACATTTTTTTTCCAGTGATTGCTGATTTAAAAAAAAAGCTGTAATTATACTTGTGCATACAACATACCTTTGCTATTTAAGAAATAAGCAGCTATGTATCTTCTAATAACATTAGCCCTAATGTGCTTCCTTATAACTCTTGATTGACTAGAGATGAGAAGTTGTATGTGAAAGGGGTTTTTTATTTCTTTTTCCAAAATAAAGCCAGAGTGACAAGTCACCAACTGAATACATGCTAATTATTTTTGAAACACCCGTTCTCCACACTGTTTCTTGGGTCTAGTGAAAATCTGTAAGCGAATGATAGTCAAACCCTGGTCTCAGTAGTTTTCTCTATATTGCAAAAGGGCTTCTCTGCAACATGATTAAAGCCACTTTGCCTTCAAGTTGCGGAAACACAGGCATTCACAGATTTACAAGCTTTTCCAGAAGTCACTTGCAGGTCAAGCAGCTAACGTCAGTCATTGCAACACCTCAGCTACAGGGTTATAGTGAAACAATGGGCTACAAAAAAATAAATCCCATGAAAGCTATATTCAGTGAGAATGCATATCTAAAGAGACCATACTGGAAATCTCTGAGTAGTACATGTTCTCCTATTAAGAGCTGGATGCATCTTTTATTCATGTATGATGTGATTTCACATTGCTAGGATAAATCTTTATAAACAGCAGAATTTCCCTTCTGCAAAGAACCAGATTTTCCTAATCAATTTCTTTCATTAGGAAAGCAAGGGGTGAAGGGAACTATTCGTGAGTCTTCCTTGTTCCAGGTAAGGAGCAATCCATGGGGTAAACAAGGAATGAACTGAATATAGTGCTCTAAATACACAGGAGATAACGTCTTCCAAAATACCACCTCTTTTAGCTTTCTTGAATTCCTTTTTACAGTTACCAATAGTGCCGTTTGTACGTGTAGTGATATACAAACAGCCTCCCTGAGGAGACCTTGACTGCATTTCACTAATATTGTGCTACAGCTCAAAACAGAGACTGCCAAGTGAGAGCACTGGCACAGAACGTATGACAGATCACATGTAGAACTTGAGAGCACAATAAATTAGAAAACACACGTTCCATCCCAAATCCAAAAAGCTGGGCCTTCAGTATTAACGCTGAAGTGCCAAACTTCCAAACATGAGACAAGCTGCTTTTGCTATGCCATAAATTCCCCAAAACATCACGCCATAATTTCGACAGTCTAAGAGTTAGCTGTGAGTTCAGCAACGCATACAAAACACACGTTGTACAAAGGCACGCTCTGAATCTTATATGGCACGCATAACCTCAGCTGCTAAACCTGCGCTACCATAAACTCCCAACTGTTAGGAACAGCAGGATTCTAGGGTGGATACAACATAAATTGCACCATGGGCACTCGTGGGCCATCCAAATTATACAGCTGCCAATGCACACCACGCATCCAACAAGTCAGCAACTCTCCTGAGGGACAAAATAGTTATATTCAGCATGGAGAAATGGGTAGTTGGAGACATCAGTTCCTTTCCTCACTCCCTACCTTAATCCAGGGGTGAAATCTGCTTCTGATCTGTACTTAATCCCATCCCTGGAGTAAGTGGAGTGGTTTATCTGCATTTCTATGGCAGGCAATATACACTCCAGAACGAAACTCAGTATACGCAGACATATCTCTACTCCACCTTTAGCTAGAGACCTCTAATTCTACCTCTAAACAGTAAAAATAATTTGTGGCAAATAGTACCCATAATTAAAAACAGGTACACCTCGAACACTTATTTTGATATAAATTGGCACTTCTTTCATTCTGCTTGCAGATTTAAAACAAATAAAATGTATTTTGCAGTTTATTACCACACTCATAATTTAACCTACTATAATAAAATCCACAGTAAAGTTGATTTGGTAATATTTATTTCTGGTATGAAAATAGCATATATTTCCATTTCTTTCTAGCATCAATATTTACTGTATGCAACTGAAATTTTCAAATATATTGAAAATGCTACACCTCTGTCAGTCCTTACAGTGGCACAGTCAGATAGATTTCAACTGAAAAAACTGCTCCCAGCTGCCTCCGCGAGCACAGCATTTTCCATTTGCAAAAGACATTTTTATTAAATAACCTCACTTGAAATTACATGGAAAATCTGTAGCAAAGCCTAACTTAAAAGACCTCAAGTGCCACGATTTAGAGCATACTTACTCGATTCTCGGATTGCTCAGATGTGCTTTCTAGAACATGCCTTTCTGACTCTTGGGGGTAGGAGTGTGGGTTGGGGGAAAAAAGGCACAGAGAGATAACTGTATCACTTCTTTGACCTCCCAGTTACCTACATGGAAAAATATTTCGGTGTTAGATTATCATAGAAAATACAGCGTTGCAGCTGTTGAGATAGCACGTTAGCATTCCTCTAAGCCATGTCCTACTCCACGCCTCTTAAGACAGTGGGCAAATAATCAGGGGACTTTCAGGGGTGCAGGGCCACAATGGTACAAGCAAATTAAATAAAGCAATCGCAATAAACCCTGGGAGAGCTCCCAGAAAACATCATTCAAATCATCCTGAGTGAATACGGCATTTCTGCAGGGCATGTCCAGAACAGTTCCCAAGAATCAGGAATGCCTGAAACCAATCCCGAGCCCTCTTGATTTTATATTCTGTATCTTTCTCACTCACTACCAGAATATCAACAAAATATAACAACCTGCGAAAAGCTCTGTGAAGTCTGCAGTGTTTAACTGCTTGACAAGAAAGCAGAGAGGCATGACGCACAAGGGGTGACACTAATGTTAAAAATCCCTCCAGGTTTTTAAATAAATGCTCAAGTGCTAAAAAGCACGTGTAAAGTGATATCATGGGCAGCAGCGCTATTTATTGTGCTTCCCCTGCTTGCCGTGTAAACGCTACATCTACCACACATGCCTAGAAAGGGATGAGGCTGCACACCAAAAAAATGCATCCAGATACCAGCAAGATCCTTCCAGCGATGTGGAGCGGGCTGTTCCCCTTCGGCAGCTGAGCACATCCAAGCACAAAAAGTTTGAGGGCTGTAACATGTGCCAGGTACGAAAGAGCCACTGCCAAGCGCAAAGCTTGCAATGTAAATATGGATTTGTGCTTAGGGGAGCATAGCCACAGGAGGCCCAAGAGAGATGACAATATGATGAGGTGCCTACAGCTCTCCAGAGGGCAGCATGGGGGGTTATTTCGACCCCCAAAGCCACTGGCACCAGCTTTTCTCAGTAGCAGTAGTGAAAAGCAAAGTCAGAAGAAAGGTTCGACCTTTCAAGTACCCACTGGAGATGGGGAAAGATTTGTTTTCAGACGTTTTTATTTAAATCTGCCTGACCCAACAGATCTGCGTGTTCTCTCTAAAAGTATTTCTCTTGTTCTAGCTTATTAGTTTGTGTTTGTTATAATAAAACAAGGACCAAAGACCGGGAGCCACTTCAAGCACTTTGGCACATCTGCCACGCAGAGAAGTTGAGACCATTCTGCCTCGAGGCCCTGGCTGACTCCAGGTCCCACACAAATGCCTTTCTAAACAACCGTTTTCTCTTTCAACACATAAAAATTGGAGGATCTAAATCAATAGCCGGCGCTTACAATGGATGCGGAGCAGCTGCGGTTTTTAACAACGCGTGCAGCCGCGCGGGCTCCAAAATGAGCAGCTGCAGGGGGAGAACCAGCAGGGGAGGGGAAACCCTGCCAAGGCAAACCATTAGGTCGCAGGCCCTCAGCAGCGAGCGTGCGAGGGGAAGGTAGAATTTTAAGCAACGGGGTTGGTTTTTTTTTCCCCCAGATCTATTTTGTAAGTAGCAGGAAAGAGTCATCTCATTTAATCTTAAAGTAATCCCCTTTAAGCTTAAAGTGTTTATGTCTCTGCAGGCACGGTATTCTGCCGGCATTGTAAGGAACTAGAGGGGAGCAAGCGGCAATAGGAAAACAGCTCTGTTTTCAGTAGAGTGCTCACGCAGGTATCAATGTCCACTTTCTGGCAGCTGTCCATTACAGGGCTCCTAAGTACTGTATTTTGCACAATTGAAGGGAGTCTAGACGAGGTAGCACCCGATATTTACTTGCATTTGGCAATACATTCGAAAATTGCACTAAACTATTGGTTTAGCCTTGGAGACTGCAAGGTGAAGCACTGTGCTTTCGGTAGTGCACCTTCTGCAGAGCCCCTGAGAATGCAAGTCATAAACAGAAGGGAAAAAGAAGAAAAAAAAAAAAAAGAAACCACACACAGGTTTTTACCAGCCCTTTTCATGCCAGTAGGCAAAAGGAGCAGATCTACACCACGTGCTGAGCCACACAGCTCTTCCAGGTGGTCACCTGCACAAAACCAGTCAAACAAGTGCTGTTACAGCATAGTGAAGCATGTCATACTGTCCCCCTTGTTCAAGAAAGCTCAAGGCTGTACAATGCAAACTCCAGCTCACCCTTATCAAGGAAGGACCGGAGGCGATCAGCTTAAATTAGGAATGGGACAACTGAAATAATCCTGATCCAATGTGTATATTCTTTGCGGTACTGTAGGAAGCGTAAAAGAAATCACAAGAGATCCATTATCATACATGGCAGCAGGTGAGTTGCAATAATCTTTTGCTCCCTTTGGTCTAAAAGCTAACATTACAATTCAGGGTACTCTTCTTCTCCCCGCCAATGTTCTTAGACCCAGATTTTTAAGCCAGTGAACCAATACTCTGCTCAATAGCATCCCCGCACTCTGCCAACCCATTATTATTACTGCCAATAAACATACCAATTTAGAAAGGGGCTGATTATGTAGTTCTATGTAGGACAGTATAATAATACATCTCAACAGCAATAATCATTGTTATCTATACTTGACAAGTGCAACATCCAAACTTCAAAATGAACCAGCCTCTTAAAGCTTTTGTCACCAAAAGACATGCTCTCCAGAACTTAAATATCAACTAGAAGAAAGGGAAGAGCACCTGCTTAGATATAACAGTTAATCTCTAAGCAGGTGCTCTGCCTAATGTCCTCTTCCATTAATACCTGGTCCAAGGCCTACTGAAGTCAACAGGAGTTTTATAATTGATTTCAGTGGGGTTTGGAATATGCCCTTACACTGTACTGACTGTTTCTTGTGCATACTACTCAATAAATACTTCTGTCTGCTTCTAAAAACATATTTAGAAAAGAGTATTCTAATAAAAAAAATAACTTTTGGTTTACAGAAAGCAAAATATAAAATACCATTTGCAGGTATCAGACTGGAGACTGAGACTTGAACCTTTGTCCCATCAGGAGGAAGGCGCTCAGCCCTACAAACAGCCGCCTGCGGTGGCAAAAATGCCCCCTGGGAAATGCCAGAGTCCTCGGGGCAACCAAAGCACGTGAGTTATCCCTCTGTCTGCAGTTCTCCTGACTATCATGGGCTGAGGCACTGCAGTATATATGTATACACACACAGTGATGCATATATAGATAGTGATAAATAGATGTATGTGTGTGTGTAGATATATATAGTGATATACAGCAGTATGCTGTGTGGTCCTCCTCCTGACGAGATGCTCCCTCCTTCTTGTTTGGCTCTACTTCTGTGCCAGACAGAGTATGTACAATTTTCTTTGAAGGGCAGCCTTACCACTGGCAACTGCACTTCACAGCACTGCGTTGTTCTCTCCAGAACAAGTTTTCTGAGTACAGAAAGAGCCTGCAACAACGATGAGCTCCTTTTCAGATTTTCCCTTCTCAAGTGTTCTCTCTCCTACTTTTAAATATATTAGTTTACTTCTGACTAAACATAGTTATGGATGCCTATAATTCCTACAGGCTTTATGGATGATGTAGGTCCTTAAACTGTTGCCTGGGCTTTTCAGGTTGCAGATGTGTATTTAACCAAGAGCGTGCTGAATCTGGGCACAAGCACATCTGCTCTTCTGTCATTCTGCACTGAAGTCAACTCGTTATATCCAACCTGACACATCACGATCTCTTCTGAGGTGGGCTCGGGAGGAAGGAATACTGATGACATGTTTGTTTATAACCATGTTTATTAGACATATGTTCCTTACCCACACAAGCCGTAAGTAGATTATGCAGACAGCACTTCTGACAACAGCAAGCATCTCGGGGCTGCTCCTCATTGTGAGCAATGGCAGCAGAGGCCATGATGCACTAACGAAGTCTGAGCATCCTCAGAAACATTCCCCCATTCCACCTGCTCCCAGTAGCACCCATTCAACCTGGAAACAGATCAGATGTCTGAAGCTGACCAGGTGGTGACTCCTGACCCAAGGTGGGTGAGCCACCCTTGTCTCCTTAGTGGTACCATCAAAAATCAGGTCCCATTTCCACCTTACATATTCATAGAAGGTGAAAATAAACTAGAAAACAAATACAGCTGTGCCTTTACTAATGAAGAAAGATTTGAAACACTGATATCCTTTTGCCACTTCAGTTGTGATTAGTGACTAGGGAGTTTTATCAGTCCAATCTATATTGACCAACATTAAATATCAAAATACCATTTTTTGGAAAACAGAACCTCATCTGTAACACTCCCCTCTTAGGCTCGCTTCCAGTCTTTTTACATCCACATCTTCCTCATCTTTTCCACATTCTATTTCTATCATGATTCTTTGTACTAAGCTGAAGTGTAACCACTTTTGTTTTTTTTATCAGAAACTACACTGAGTACCGTTATTAAATAAATAAACCATATCTTGCAAAATACTTCATTCCAGGGAATTTCTATTTCTTACACTCTTGTATTAAGTCTATGGTACTTTAAACACCTACAGGCATAGTACTCGCTTTCACACCTTAAAACAAACTATGAAAAGGATTAGGAGTTCATGCAACTTAAAAGAAAAAGGAGAAGGGGAAATAAACGAAAATTCAAGAAGTTATATTTGCACCACTGACCAGCCTCTGGAAAAACAGCACCTATCTCAGCAATCACAGCGTCAGAGGGGCAGAAGGTTTTCTGCATGTTAGGCATTTGACACACGTTGGCCTTTCGGTGTGCAGCAAGATTGTTTCAAGTAGCCTGTTGATATCATGATTCCCACCTCTAACGCGATCGGCATTAATTATTCTGGAACAACCTCCCTTGCCATCAGGTAAAACCAAAATTCAAGGCTATGTAGCCTTCTTCTCAATGCTTACTTTTAAGAAGATTTTACTGTTTCATTTCCTTCCAGAACCTGCTGACAAGCCAGGTTCAAGAAGCATCTCAAAACTCCTGAGTCTGTTCAGGTTACTGTGCTAGCAGGGATCTGTCATGGTTTAACCCCAGCCAGCAACTAAGCACCACACAACTGCTTGCTCAGTCCTCCACCCACCCAGTGGGATGGGGGAGAATTGGGAAAGAACAAAAATCACGGGCTGAGCTAAAGACAGTTTAATAGACAGAAAAGGAAGGGAAAATACCACTACTACTAAGAGAATATACAAAACCAGGGATGCACAATACAATTGCTCACCGCTGACCAATGCCCAGCCAGTTCCTGAGCCGTGGAGCCCCCCAGCCAAACCCCCCAGTTTATATACTGGGCATGACGTAATATGGTATGGAATACCCCTTTGGCTTGTTTGGGTCATCTGGCCTGGCTGCGTCCCCTTCCAGTCTCTTGTGCACCCCCAACCTCTGCTGCCAGGGCAGTATAAAAAGCTGAAAAGTCCTTGAGTTAGTAGAAACATGTCTTAGCAACAACTAAAACATCAGTGTGTTACCAACAATATTCTCATCCTAAATCCAAAACACAGCACTATACCAGCTACTAAGAAGAAAATTAACTTTATTCCAGCCAAAACAAGGACAGCATCAATTTTAAAAGAGTACCAATTCTTTCAGAAGTTTACTGAAAATAGTGGTTTGTATCACAAAGATTATTGGTTTATAACACTGTGAAGATAATCAGAAGTCCTAAAATACATACCCATTTCGGAAGACGCTAACATGGTATTATTTGGCTTATAAACCCAGTACACACGCAATGCTACAGCAAAACACCTAGGGAGAACCCTAGGATGAAATATCCCACCAGTCAGCCATTCATCAACCAACAGAAATTCACAACTGGTGTAAGTTCCAGCTGCTTTTTTAGCACTGCCAGTCATGGGTAATGACCTTATTCTTCTTACCAGGCAGACAGTTACAGAATTACAACCATCTTCCCACTTGGACTGGGACATAAGTCTGCAGGTTTAGCCTCTGAAGGCAGAATCTGAAAGAAGAAAGGTTCCTCTAAAGCTGCTGATGAAAACGCCCATTTGAAATTAAGAGTTTCAAGTGTTGCCAGTGGCCTTCAGACCTAACTCCCAGATCCCCTTATGCTGTCAAGAACAGGGTCTTGCAACCCTGTGGGTCAACAACCAACTGCATTTTTTTCTGCTTAAGCAGAAACCACAATGTCTTAAGTCTTGTCTTCATTCGCAAGAACCACTTAGAAGTGGATGCAGAGCTCGGAATAATAAATCAATCCAATTCTAGCACAAGGCCAAACAGGATTTTCACTGGCTGGAACAGAAAGATTAAAATTCACATGGATGGCCCAAACCAATCCATGCTCCAGCACAGATTTCAAAATACTCCTTTACTAATTACTTAAGCAACCAGTATTCAATCCCACCCTAGGGCTCTAATACTCTTTTAAGAATAGGATTATAACCTCAGCACAGGATAATATTAATACTTTACACATATAAGGTCCTTCCATGAGGCACAATGAGCTTAAGTAAACCCCAGTACATGCTTTTTAAGTATCAACAGAGGAGAATTTGGACAATGAGGATGAGGGCACTTAGCAAATGAGAGACTTTTATGAATCGCACCTCTATGTTGAACATTGGATTTCCTGCTATAAAACTGTAAAGTTAATTTGCTCTACATTTCCAATGTAGTCTTGATGTGACCTCGGTGGCATAAAATGCTAATAATCTCCATACCTTAAAGACTAAATGAAAATATTAGTTTTCCTCTGTGTTCTCTTGGGAAGGAGGGAGAGGGAAATAGAAGAAGAAAGAAAAAGAGAATATTACCTAATATTGACTTAGCCCACAAGATTACTTCACCATTTCTCAAAAAAAAAAAAAAAAAAAAACAACAATTAAAACCAACCAATCCCAGTGCATACATTTTACTCTAGTTTGCCTTTAGGAATTCATGATGCAAACAAATAGCTAGTTTTCATATAAAAGGTATACACCAAGCATATTTATGCATGCCTTTTGGAAAGTAACCTTCAAATACCATCTCACTTGCTTTTTGTTTTGAATTATCTATGTATACAGATATATATTTTTGTATATATACACACAATATATGTATTATATATAATGTACACACGAATGTAAAAAAATCACTTAAAAAGTCATACATCTCAGTTCCAGGACCAATTTTTCTGCCAAGCTGAAACTCTCCTGCTGTAAGACTAGCTGCCACCCCCTCTTCTGAGGTGGAGTCTAGGGGGACATCATCCACTTTGTGATAGTATTTGTGCATTTAAAAGGAAACTCATCTTCTGAAGGGTTATTCCAAGACTGTGCAACAAATCCCCAGTAATGACAAACGTCTACACCTCCTGATCATTATGAAACGGTCCTGTCCTTAACACCTTTCTACCAATTTAAATGCAACACTACACAAAAAAAAAAACTACTACCTTAAAATAAATGAAGGTGTACAATAACAAAGGGATGAAAACCAGCCACCTCTTGCATACAGTTTTCATTTCTTAATACATGCATCTTGGGTAGTGTGATTTTTAAATCAGCTACAGAAGCACTTTGAATATACAGTGGGCTAGTGAAAGGTATGGACAATTCAAGAGACACCTGCCCCTTCTTGTCAGCACCCACAGTACAGTTTCCACATAAAAACCGTATCTTCAAACTTAGACTTTCCAGCACTACTTATTCAGCAAAAATAGCCCTTTTGGCTACAGTCCCTGGGAAGCAGCTGCACTGTATATATAAATGACCATCAGGTCTATCTTGGGACATCTGAAAGCCACCGATGTTGGGTTTTTTTTATCAGCAGTCCTATCAAACTCACCAAGGTGAGAGAATCCACTGAGAGCCTAGGGTTTTTACAGTCAAACTGAATACAAATTTCAACCAGTAGCCAATGAACCATATCCTGCAAGAACTCAAAAAATTCCTATCCACGATTCCCAATCGAAGCTGCCAACAGGGTGAATTAATCCAAGCAGTTGAGCCCTTGTGGTTTTCCATTCGTTAGCTCCTGAAACATTTCTTAAACTTATTCCTACTCAACACTGCTCTCTAGGGTCTTAAGAAGTTGGGGGGGGGGGGGGGGGGGGAACGGGGACGGGGACATGTAAAACTTTGTTAAGTACATTTCCTTTTCCATAGACGCTTTTCTTCCAAGTTGTCTCTGAAGTGAAAATCCTCCTCTGAACAGGTTCCAGGGAAGGACCAAACTCAAAAGCAACTGTATTAACAGCATTAAAATCTTCTTGCAAGCATAGCTGGAAATGACCAATGGTAACATAACATAAATCACGCTGAATAAACTGAATAAAATTTTAGGAGGAAAATGCACCTAGGATGTTATTCTGCATTATTCACCTTTGCGGATTAAAAAAGAAAAGAAAGAGTTGGCAAGATTTACTATTTCCCTGCTCTTACTTAAACTGCTCTCCTTACCTTATTTCTGAGTCAGCTATAAAGGGATGCACACGGAGAGAAAAGCCCTTGTAGTGAGATGCCGTTTCTCCAGTATGATTTTATTAGATTCATAGTGCATGACTGAAAGGAGCTCATTGTAAACAGCTGATTGGGTTTTAAAGCAGTGGATAATCAGTTGGGTAAATTACCATTTATTGTCTTTAGGACTTACGTACTCCGGGAACACAAGCCCACCAGCAACTGAGTGGGGTATTATGCTCCAGCTTAGCTGCTTCAACAACGAGACTCTCCCTGGTGTTGTATGGGGCAGAGCCATAGACCTTGAAGAAAGTAAATGAATATCGACTTGCAGCGATAGAGATGACATGTCTCGGGAGGATCCCTGATGTTAGCAGAAGACAGAAACCGAGAAGTAATGACACCAGAAGCATGCTGCGAATAAAAAGCAGCTGCAGGCTGCCATGAGAGAACTGGAAATGCTGCTGAGTGGGAGGTACCTGTATACCACCTTTCATAAAAAAGGAAAGAAAGAAGCTCTTTCTCTATAAAACCTCTCCAGCTAGGCACAGTAAAAACATATCCATACAGTATTAAAACCAAAAATATCAAATATGACTTCAACATATCTAGGCTTGTGACTATTCAGAAACCTGTGTCAGACCTCGAAGCCACAGATGAGAAGATGAAAGAGAAAAGCATTTACCACTTTCATTAACAACTAATCTTTCCAGGAATTTCCAAAGTAGCATTTTATTCCAGACTTTAATAGCTGCTTACAAAACTAAAGTTAAAAACATGACATTCATAAAAATATCTTAGCTGTTTATTACCATAATTTTCAAATGCTTTTAGCTTTCTCTATTGTTTTCCACTTGTCTGTGACTTAAGCTTTGGTTAGATCACAACACCACTTGTGATTTGATGTCTGGCTTGGTGCTAATCCTCTGCTGGTGCAAGCTGAATAAAGTTTTAACATCATCAATGTGTAAACACAGGAGCAAGGTCTTTATACTCATTTTCTATTTTACATATCAAAAACTTTTGCTGGATGTTACCCCAGAGTTGGGAGGACAGCATCTACAATAGGTAGAAATACAGTACAGAAATACAATAGAGTATCTACAAGTTGTGGAAAAACAGACTCCCCCAGTTGTGAATTTTAAGGTCTGTATTTTCTATAGTCTACTGGACAGGACTTAACGTGAAACACCACAGACTTCCTCAGGACACTGGGATATTTAGGTTTCTCTTTTTGTTGTTCTTTCTTTCAACATACAGACTCAAAATAGGAAAATGAGGAAGAAAAGAAAGTAGTTTATATTATTTTCCCCTTGCTTTTTCAAGGAAAGGGAGACAAAAAAAGCGACTAGTTAACATTTGAATTATGTCAGAGCTGTTTTGAGCCTGGTTATACTGCATGAAGAGTCAGGTAACTTAAAGGAAAATTTATTTTTAATTTTATTATTATTATTATTATTTTTTCTTTCTTTGGTTTACTTTTTCACATTTAAGTTATTTCCTTCTAAACACTTATAAAAATAAAATTGTTCAGCTCTATTTACTTGCCAGTTAAAGTAATTTTGCCCATAAAGAGCAAATGTAATATGTCATTTTAGAGGGAACATTGGGAATCAGAGATCAGAAGACTGAAGCTACAAAGATACTCAAAGAAATTAAGGAAGCGGTACGTTAAGCATCTAAAACATCATACAACATTATATAAAGAGATGGAATTGTCAAGAACAATCTATCGGTCCAGCCCAAATTCATTCTCTGACAGGGCTACAGAAAATGGAAAAAGAAATAGCTGCACTATTTCATGACATTAATGCATTTTTTAAAGACAGCCAGTAGCCTGTCTTTAAAACAGGCTGATTCAGCAGAAATCACATTACATACCCAAACTAGGTAAAACCAATACAGCCAATGATTTTTCAACCTTTGCTCACTCATGGATCAGTAACTATTTTGCAGAAGAGGTATGAGCACCCTGTAAACTTCACATATAGAAAATTACTGATTTACATTGCCTGTTGCAAACTCTTCAGAAGCAATGGATGCTGTCCCTCCCCAGGACCCCATAGAACGCAGCTGCGTGATGACATTAGAGTTGTCTGCACAGCCACCAGTGCAAGTCTGAATATCAACAATTTTATGTCAAGTCAAGTCAAGGGCCTATTTCAGCCTAGGAATGTGTTCCAGGCTTGCTCCTGTTCAAAACTTCCATTAATAACCTGGATGACAAAATAAAGAGACTCTGTGCAGGTCACCAAAATCTTTGCAAGCACTTGGACCACTGGTTCAGAATTCTAAATTATCTTGATAAGTAGCCTGAAATCAATAAAATAAGATGTAATAAAAAAAGAAGTCATGCCACATAAGAGGCTGGGGAGAAAATGGAATAAAAACAACAAAGTGAGGAATAACCACTTAGTCAGCTGTACCACCCAAAAAAAGAATGCAGTATTTAGAGTGGGCTGCAAAGTGAATACCGGCCCACAACGTGTTACTGTTCCAAAAGAAGGATTTTTAAAAAAAGTCCCCCTGAAACAACATTAAGAGGAGCATCACTATTGTGTCCACTATTTTTTCCATTCCACTTCTATAGAACTTAAAAATCTGTCCTTCTCCCATCTATTTAACAGCTTTGACATAGCAAAGAACCACTCTTCCTTCTTTAGAACTTGGCACGGAGTTTATGACACAGTTTGGGTAAAAATGAGTCATTTTCATCAGTTAAATCCAGGCTGAATTCTGCACAACTCTGTTTCAGTTTCACAGTGCTTTTGAACCACATTATCAGTAACAAAATCAATACCATGCTTAATTTTTCATTTATCCACCTCCAACTTTGGAGGCCAGATCCGTGGGAGCAGTCCAGGGTAACAAGTTTATGCTCTGACAAAACCTTTTCATCACATCAACATACCTCATCCTGAGTCAACACTGCACATCAGCATCAGAAGTTGTAGGTGAGCGTTACTGGTGCTAACGAAAACACCGTTTTAATGAAAACAAGCTTATTCTATGCTTAGTTCTCAGGCGCTTTTTGCTATCTTCACAGTTGGGTTTATGCACAGGTTCGTGATTACGTTCCCAACCAAGTTTATATTATTCAAAAATAAACTGTGAAAGAGACAAAGCAATTAATTAGCCTATGATCCTTCAAACACTATGCATGTATATTTTCTATCAGAAAACATTACAAAGGAAGACTGACTTCTTGCTACCATTTGATTTAAATTAGATGGTCTGTGTATAAGAGCACAGACTGGCTTTTATGAACAGACCTTTTTCTCCAGAGTTTTATTATGACAAGAGAAATTACCTGCTTCTTAGATCTATACCATACTTTACAGTAGTAGCTGCTGGGACAAAGAGAAATGAGAGATACAACGAGAATGGCTGAGGCCTCTCTCTACGCTTCCTCCCCCCCCCCTTCTTTTTCATGCAGTGGTGTTTGATAAAAAGTATTTCTAATCTGATGTTCCATCTGTATCATTTTATACTTGTCCAGGTTGTCATCATTAAAAAGTGAGGCTTCAATGCTATTGTTAAACCTTGGATAAAGCTCAGATGTAAATATTTCATGCTGTAAATTTATATGTCATTGTCAGATCTGCCGTATATATAAATCACCTACCAATATCATAGAAGCAGCAGAACTGTAATCTTTTTCACAATCATGTTAAAGATTTCCTGCATGTTCCTGGAAGACTAATCCAGAAACACAATGGCTACAAGACTAGTTTCTGCACTTCCCCATAAAAATAAATTCAAATCGACTTCTACAACCAAAGAACCACCTTTTATTTGAATTATTAGATATACCCTTAAACTTATTTTCAACTGGCCACCTGCCATATCCTTATTTATCCTTGCATTTATCTTGATCAGAACTTTACACTGCTTTCATCCAAAGACCTTTAAAAAGGTGCTTCTTTTCTTTCCAGAAAGTGTTTTATAAATAGTATCTTTCTTAATAATTATGAATTAACATATCTGAATAACATGCACAGCAGGATATCTGTATGTATTTGCCACTTCTTTTATGGTGATAATGTGATAATTGAACTTGGACAAATAAAAGGACATAATCAAGAGGTCAGCAAGATATCACCATGATCAGAGTGTTTGACAGTATATACACCACATGCTGTCCAAAATGCAATCTGTGTTAAACCAAAAGCTACAAAAGTGCAACTGGTTTCTACCGTGACTGCCAAAAGATAAAAGATTGCTGTGTTTACAAGCCAGTGTGCTCAAACAGTCCCTGTAAGGATTTAACTCTTGTTAAACTGAAGAGAAATAGTATTGGGCAAATTGCAAACTAAGGTCACATTGACGTGGTTCAATCATTAACAAAAAAATACCAAAACCGATCTGAACATCTCTACAATGAATATGGATGTTTGTAATACTGCATATGATTATTATCAACTGTGTATCATCTAGCAAAAACGTAGCTGTCTTTGCATTAAAAGCAATGATAACAACTATGACATTATAAATCAAAGAGCTTCAGCATTGCATCACACACCTTCACCACCACACAGATTAATAGAAAATTGTACTAAGTAAAACAAAACCATTACTAAAATTAGCCAAAGGCCAAAGAACTGTAAGCACAGCTATAGCACACACATTTTACATTTACCTTCATGCACTTATTTTTTTCAGACGCAGAGCAACAGAACTAGAAACATTGCTAGTTGAGAGATAAGAATGACAATTCCCCCCCCCCCCAATTTAAGATATATTTATTTTCCTGAAAGTAATTCCTGCCCTTAATTTGCCCATTCTTTTGACACTACTACCTTCAACTGAAGTAGGTGCCAGACCACTCTCATGCTGTTGAACCAACCACAGTGTGCAGGAACTGCGTTCATTTAATATTTTCCTCCTCTCAAATGCTCTGTGCAGTCTTTGGATTTTCCAAGAAACAAACAAAACTTGAAATTATTCATAATGTTTTAGGATATAACTCTTGGCTAAAAAAAATTTTTGACTAAATATGCAACTTTTTTGCTGACTTGGTGGTTCTAATAACACAAGACAAACATTTTGTGGCAAGAGTAACATTACAACAAGGAAAAAAGGATTTTTCCCTCTGTTTAGCAACAGAGTCAATAAATATAGTTTGGTCTGCTGAAATATAACTCCAAAATACACACACACACATTCACTTTGGCTCAGCAGATACCTTTGCTTCTGAAATAAACTTTAAAATTTCCAAGATAAAAATTAACATGTAAGATTACGTAAATTAGATTTTTCATTACAAGCCTTGTTTCAAACCTACAAGGAAGGAAGTTTTTAAATGCCAAAACACTACATTTTGGGTTTGGTTTTTTTTAAATCTTTATCAATATTGTTTAACACAAATTTAGTTGCTAAGTTTACCCAGAATGAATTGAGAATTCACTGCAGCTCTTCTGGAATTTCATTTTCAGTCAAGTTACTACTCAGGGAAAAAGTGTTCACATCACTTGGTGGCAACACATTTGCCAAACAGAGCTGTTTTATTCAAAAAATAAGAAAGGAAATAGTATAATGTCAAAGGAAAAGATTTTCTGGAGAAAGAAAAAAGTTCCCTTTCCTTTTGTGTAGCTCTATTTAAACATGTGTTTAGTTTATGGAGAAATAATTTCCTTTCTGTGGCAAAAATTCAATAGCCAGTTTAATTTCACTTTTTCCACTATGAATATTGCTGCTGCTTAATTTATTAAGCAGACAATTTCTGGAGAGTATATACACTCTGGGAACACGGAGAAAGATAATCTAGTCATTTATTCAGATAAGCATCCACATATTTATCCTTCCTGCATAACATAAATCAGTCCTAACCCCCAGACAAATCTATTTTATAATCTCCATCTCTACTATATTTTAGCACTGTTTTCTTAAAGAGTATCTTCAAAGATATTCCTGTTTGACTTCTGTGCCCTACAGCAGCAGCACTTCCTATCTTCTTCCCCTTGGAGCAGCAGGTAAAGTTGGGATAAGCATCCTTTGATAGAAATTCTGTAACTGGGTCCTCTACGATAAGGGCGAGTCTTAGTGGATAGACTAGCCACTCTGCAGCTAGAGGTCTAGTAGCTCTAACAGAAGGAAATCACTGCCTCTCTCTGGAATGAGGAGCAGAGATTGGCTTTGTTGACAAAGTCCTTGCACAGGCCCCCATAAGCCTTGCGTTCAGAACAAAACAAAGCATAAAGACTCATGCACCGATATATGGGAAAATGATGCTGCTCACCTCCTGACTCCTGCATTTTTATGGCATCTCCTTTAACTCCTTAGTGAGCCAGCAGGCCAAAGGAATATCAGTCACTTCCACTCCTGCACTTATTATCAATCTATACCCAGGATTAGACTGCAGATGTTAATACGGTTGAAATCAAAGAAGCATAAGTGAAGTTGTATACAAAGTGTTCTGAGTTTATTTATCCATTTAAAAATATGGATTTTTTCATAACAGTGCACTACTAAAGTATTTTAATTTGTCCAGCCACTCAACTATTTTGTTTCAGATGACTGCAATAAGCATGGTTATAACTCAATGAGAGCAAATACATATTTAGCTCAGCATGACCAATAGTGAATGCAAAGGGAACTGTATGAGGATAGGGCAAACATGTAGTAGCTTACCCTAAAACAGTCTTCTGGGTCCAGCAGTGATAGCTTATTTAATATCCCTCATGGTTTTTTTTTTTTCTCCCCCTTGACCTGTCCAGTAGGATTTTTGTTTGCCTTTGGGTTTTTGTTTTCTATTTAGCTTTTTATCACCCAAAAATCCTGTGGCAAGGAGTTCCACAATCCAACTACATGTTGTGTGAAGAACCAACCATCCGATAAATGACAACCATCATTTTGTACAGGGACAACCAAACAGTTACTTGCTATTTACCCTCTTTCATCCCCTCGTAACCCCCTGAAGCTTTCATTGCATCCCACTTGTCTCTAACACCTCCTTCCCACTTTATTTTTCTTCCTTTGGAAACTTTTTTTCATCCTTCCAATAATTTTTTACACTCTTTGACCCTTTTATGATTCTGTAATATCCAATTTGAGATGGAAGAGTCAGAACTCCAGACAGTATTCAAGATGCAGCTGAACCATGGATTTATACAGCGGCCTAATAATGATCTCTGTTTTGCCCTCCATTCCTTTTCTGGTAATTCCAAACCTCAATTCACTTTTTTTGACTGAAACAAGATAGTAAAGTCAATGTTGTCATTTAGGACAACACCAGTATCTTGTTCTTGAGCAGTAACAGTCTGTTCAAAGCCCATCATTTTAAGATATTTTTGCCCCCAGAGTGCATCATCTAGATTGAATTTCATCTGCCATTTTATCTCCCAGTTACTCAAGATCAATCTACCTCTGCTAGAAATGCTGAAGTAACCCTTATCTCATTCTGCTTCCTAGACTGCCTCCACTAGCAAGGATATATTCCCTGTCTTGCACCAAACTTATCTCCCCGACTGAACCACCAAGTCATACGACGGGAGAGACAGCAAGCCATGGGAGATAATAGTAGCCTGAAGATCTCAGTCCATAAAGGTGATTGGCGATGTGGCATCTGATGCATTAAAACTATCAAGTGGTCCTACTACTAAAGCTGAGGGTGATAGGGAATTATATCAAGCTAGCTTGAAGTAACATGTTTTCTATTCTATGGAAAGATTTTTATCCTAGCTAGGTTATAAGCAAGTCTTGAAATATTGTCAAATCCATTCAGCAGGATGGAAACTGTAGTTCTTCAGCAGCCGTACTGATGTACAATCAATAGTACATACACATGTCCACATATACAAAGATGCGACTGCCATAACTGAGGCGGGGCGGAGGGGGATTTTGTTTTTTGCTTTTAAAAGATGTGAGGAGCAGCAGTTTACTGTTTACTCGGTCTTTGCCAGCAGTATTGAACTTCTGGTTTTCTTTGCTCCAGTGTTAATCCATTTCTTGACTCCAGTGTTAATCCAATATAGTATCCTAAAAGTAATGGTTACTTTATATTAGCACTATTGTATCAAGATACAATAATGAAAGCAGCTCACTGATTTTCTCACAATGGTTTTCTCGTCACACTTATTTTTACCCTACTCTAGCAGTATCGGTCAAGCATGTTAGAGACAATTGCAGTCAGAAAACTTCAAAAAAAGTGAGCTGAACATTGTTTCTTGATTCCTCTGATCTGCAGCCTTGAGCAAATTATTGTAACAGCCCTGTAGAATGTTTTCAGTAGGAGATTTTTATTATAGTTTAGATATTGTAAGACTCGTTCAATGCAGAAGCCCTTGATCAAAGAGCACTTTATAAATATAAGGGCTTTAATTTTACATTGATTTCTCTCTCACAAAACCCTATTGTCATCAGTGGAACTGCAGAACTGCAAAGGCAGATCAGAGTTTCTCCTAGAGTATTTTTTATTATTTATTCTAAGCTGATAATAAGAAGTCTAGATATATTAGTCACCAAAGATTTTAGAAACTTCCCCCTCTCCCTGCTCCAAAAAAACCACATTCATGAGCAATACTACATAGTGTTTAGTATGAATATAATTAACAGAAGGTAAAACAAAGCTAATGCTTGGGCTCTATTTCTACTAGGTTGCCTCTTTCAAGTTTCTGTCCTAAAACTCCTACTCCTTTTGTTCAGAGAACAAGTCTCTCAATTACATTTCTCTTATTATAGCACATACACACTCCCAAGGAAAGCCTTATTTGAGAAGAAGCATCGCACCACTCAAGTATTCATTTGGCTCCTTGGAAAGGTAGCTGGGGAGCTTGTGATTGCTCCCATCCACCGTTCAAACCCAACAGAACAGTCTCTAACTACTACAGAACTAAATTCACATGCAGTAAATCCTCTAAAACAACAAAGATACACAACCTGAGAAATCGGTTCAAATCATCAAATCCCATCCCCAGTGCATATGCACTGCACCCTTCAATACGTTAACTGTCACTTAATTAGGACACAGTGAGCATCTCCTACACTTAGTTGCTCCTTGAGCAAGAATTTGTTTCCTGAGATAAATTAGTAAGTATGTCTAGCTCAGGTGATAATGAAATGAACACTGACAGGAATCAGTGATTAAAAAGTAGTTTTAAATACTGGAAATTTTTTTATTCTTTTTTTAAAACTTCAGCTGAGCGGAGCTGTTGGCAGTACAAGTCACCTTCTAGCTGTCCCATGCAAGTGCAGAAACAGTGAGACAGGAAAACTATTTTCTGCAGTGCATAGTGCTGAGCTAGCTCTGTCCCTGTTAATGTCAACAATAAACTCAGTGACTTAAAAAGCCAGCTAGAGTCATAGCCAGGCAGAGTGCTTTTTACTTTAAGATCTAGAAGAGGACCATCTAGTTTTCCTTTGATTGCTCAGTCCACTACCTCATTCCTGCATTCGCCTCCTCTTCTTCTGAAGTCCAAAATGCCTTCATCACCCACAGCTTCCAGGAGAATTTCTCCCCAGTGTAACAGCCTGCAAAACTAACACCTACTAACCTGAGGCTTATTTGGCACATTGTTTAAAATAGAGACAAGAGAAAACCTCGAGCAAAATGAACATTAGTCAGAACATATGTTGAACTGCTCACTGTAAATAACGTAGCTAGCAAGGCTACTGATTTTGTTAGCAGGAAACAGAAGACATTTGATGCATTCCTCACAAACCCAGAGACATCCACGTTGCAGCCGGTTACCTACCCTGCTCACCTCCCTCAGCATGCAAACCCCTGTATTCCAAGACTCAAGAAAGCCACGCACAAACCTTCCCTCTGTAGCTACACGTGCAAGAGCAATTAATACTTTCATTTCATGCCCCAGTCCAGGCCTTGGCACATCTTTTCAGGGGTGATTCTGTGCTTTCCTACAAGTCCTTTTTTAAATACCACTGCCACAGCTCTGCACAACCTTTCTAGGGCCTCTTTCAGAGATACCAAAGTAACTACACACTCTTTACCTTTCATCATGTTGTTAAGGTCCTGTACTTCTCACTTTTCACATGTTCTATGCCCAGGTGAGTTTTTGTGCCTGCACAGATTTGGAAGGTTGCTTCCTCTCCTTCTTTACGTGCTTTGAGGAACAAAAGCAGAGGGGAAGAGCATAGCTAACAGTACTGATACCTAAATTCAGATACCAGTAGTATATTTATTAGCTGTTTAATTGAATACCACTCATTGCACTGAATCCTTCTTTACTTCACACTTGACCATTTTATTTGAGGCGCAAAAGTAGCCAGAAAAATAGAAGCAAGGCACATTTCTGTGGAAAAGCTCCATCAGTGCTGCCCACAGCTTGCCCCTTCAAGCGATCTGGGAACGCACCTGTTCCCAGGGCTGGATAAAACATATCCTATGTGGTTTTCACAACTTCTCATCCCAAGATTTAGCATTCAGCAAGCTGCTGTGCAATTTTTCACCCACATCATAAGGTATCTTTTCTGCTTCCCAACTGAATGGTGACAACCACTGGGAAAAAAAAAAAAAAGCAGCTAATAACTAATAGCAAATGCTCCAGGACATGTATGAATGCAGATACGCACACTCTGTTGCTGACATTTGCTAATCAGTGTATGAAAACAAAGAAAGCACATTCATATCAATAGCTGCAGACAGAAAGGAAATGGAATAAGGTTAATTGCACTAAGCAACAATCCAGAATGCAAATGAATGTTCAAAGACACGGTATTTCGCACTCTCAGTATTTTACTCAGAGATGTCCTTTTTCCAGTTACTAGTCTTCTACAGGGAGGGGAAACTTGATTGCAAGTTCAGTACATTTGTAAATAGTCTGGTTCATTCATGGAGTTGCACGCTATTTGAGCTTGAGTTTAGAATGGAGACTATAATATTTTCCATTAAGTCTGCAGTCCACCTAATTTTATACAAAGGCACTTAGTCTAATGTGCATACGCTTTGGCAACTGCATGAAATTTCAGCGTACAAATACCCAGCAATTACTAATTTTTTGTGTAATTTATGAGTGGACTTTGGACCTTATTCTAACACACTGAAGAGTAAATCATTCCTACGTATGACCCTGATCACAAATTCTACTTCTCTGCTGCTACCCACAGTTGCTGATCAAAAGTGTAAATGAACAGCTCTTTCCCTAAAACTTGATTTCAGTTTGGTTTTTATTTCAGTTCGTCTTTATCTGGCTGAAGTCTAGTTAACCCTGATGAATTAAGCAATTTTTATAAAATCAAGTTCAGTACCTAGTAAGCAAAGTGAATTGTCTATGAAGTTATGAGACTTGTCAACATGACTATTACAAAGAAATACGAGTGTATGTATACATTTACGCTCCTATGAATATTATTTCAGCAGGTGGATGAATGGAAGTCATTTCTCACAGGGAAAATACAAAGGATAGTAAAGGAGAGCTGTGGGCTAAACCCTGAACATCTTTCCCCATATTTAAGCTATAAATAGTCCCAACAATACAGTAGAACTATTTGAACGGGTAATAAATTGCTGCTAGCTTTTACAGGGCAAGCCCGTACATTCACATTCAGGGACAGTACGCTTGCAGACACAGTGATCTAAAAACATGTCATGTGCTAAGTGACAGACCATATGCTTTGCCTAGAATAGGAACTTTGGCTTGCACAAAGGACTTGAATTAATGCATCAAGTAGGTGACAAGCTTTTAAACTGATGTATATATCAAGCTTCTCATAACCAAGCTGTCATCCTCAATTATGTTTTGTGAAAAAGTCCCCCAGACAAACATAACTTTGCTTATTAAGCCCAGCATATTGGCTACAGCCTGCTGCAGAAGATTGCCTCTATTTTTTTGAATGTATTTCCATAAAACACACAACAAAGTAATTTGGATCAATGTTACTGGCAATACCTGTAAAAAGCTTGAGATAAATTCTTAATAGTATATATGAAACCTTGCAGAAACCAAGCAACTGTGTGTATCAGGACAGCTTTCCTAGCATCAGAGTTGAAGTGAACTATTTACTAGAGATTCAACTACTGATTAAGAGCTAATTTTAATGAGGTAGGAAAATATTTACATGCTTACACTCTTCAGGCCGCAGCAAACAAGAAGCTGAAAATAAAACTGAGGGATAGCTCAGCACACTCTGAAAAGCTGCATGAAAGAGAATGCATGGTACAGATCAGACCATAAGGTAGAACTGACAAACGTGGGGAAGGACCTCTTTTTCCAGAGGTAGCACTTGACCTCTGAAAATACCATGGTAGTAACACCGAAAAAAAAAAAAAAGGAAGAAAAAAGAGAGGGGGGGGGGGGGGGGGGAAAGGGGAAGTCTACGATGGGCATGAATTATCTGGAAATGCATGTACTATTCAGGGCATAAGTGCTTCACTGAATGACAGCCACCAGCTCATAGCATCATATATAACAAGTACAGTGAAGATCCTGGTGCTAGTCAGAAAAAAGCGTTAAGTGATATTTGCAAGAAACCAGAAGCAATTTTAGAGTACTGTCTAGCTAAAACAAAAGAGGTGTTAAAAGCACTGGTTCTTCAGCTCAACCAGATTTACTGTCTCATAGTAAAAAACATTACCTTTGTGCATTGGACAAAGCATTGCTGGGTGATTTTTGTGTTCTAACACATGCATAGAAAGCAATCTTTCTATCAAAATGAAAGTGTGCTGAGAAAGGGCCTTTATGTGGCAGAGTGCTCCTATTTTCCAGGTGAATACTTGGAGACTGATGATGTGCTGGTGTGAAATGTCACCCTTACATTTGAGCTTTTGCACTCCAAGGAAATGCAATTGTTGACCTTCTCTAGTTAACAAACACTTCTTGCACAGAAGCAGATGTGCAGGATACACATCTTCAGAGCACGCCAAGAACTGAGATCAGCACTGAAGGCAGATCATTAAAATTTAGACTATTTGCAGGTTGGGTTTTTTCCCTTTTTTATTTTAGTAGCCTCAAGAAAAAAAAAAAAAGACAAACTGAATTTAATTAAACTCTTCCAAGAGCTTGATTATCTATTTTTAATAAGAGCATGTTCACTTATTAGATTGTATGTGAGAATTCACTGTTCTTTACTTACTGAAGGGGGGAAGAAGAAAAAAAGATAGCATCACTATAGTCGGCCTGAATCTACAATCCCAAGGTCATTTTTCAAGTACATAATCTTAACACCTTCCCCCCCTGCAAAACAGGAGTTTGATCAAAACAGAAATAAACTGCTGCCAGCTTTCAGATGGTATTAGCATAGATTTTGTCTTAAAGATTTTAAGGAGCTTAGCAATTAGGCACTGTTATCATGATGATTAGAGCTTTGAATCGTTATAATGACTTATGTCTGTACAAATCACATGTTAATAGAAATGACACTTTATGGCTACCTTTGCCATCTAAGTAAAATACTACAAACTGCCACGAAAGACAACTGTTACAGGGTCCAGCAATGAAATTCTCTTGCATCAAAAGGTGGAATTTCCTAATTTACCTAAAGCACCTGGTGTCCCCAGTCTTGATAGATGTAAATAGGCATTACCAAACCCTAATCCTCCTCAAACACAAATCGCTTGGACTTTCTTCTTTAGCAAACCAGGATGAGAAGAATGCAACCCCTCTGCACACCACCAGGGCTGTGGCACTTACTGCCTTGATGCATCTCCTGGGGACCTGGTGTGCCCCTGTTTTCAAGCTTACATTTACCCAAGTGACACACCACGCAGTCTGAATTATGAATATAAAGATGAACTGCAGCAACTTAGGCCCCACCATGCAGCAATACATTTTGCCATGTAAGCAACAACCTTGAAGTACCTTAAGGAAGATTAAGATGCTCATCAGATCATCCGATTACACAGAAGACTCCTAACATCTGTGCTGCCCGGTGCAGTTATCTACTAAAAGAGCAGCTTTCAATAGAAATAGTGCTATAGTCTTGGAGCATTAATAGTCATCTTTACAGTGAGCCCGCACTAAAACAAATATGCAGTTAGTTTTACATAATGAGAGTAAGGGCTGGACTCCTCTAACTGATTAAGTCCTGAACCAACTCCTTTCAACCGGACAGCCTCCCAGATACCTCCACAGCCTCTCTCCCAGCTTTGTGAACATCCATGCCTGGGGAGGACAGCATCACAGTCCAGCTCAGCCAACTCTGGCTTTCTCACCAGGTCAAAAAGAAAAATATAGCACTGTGCTGCAAATATCAGTGCAAGTTCAAGGGCGAGGCAGTGTGAAGACAGAGTAAAGTCTACCAAGGCTTATTGGCAGAATATACCCAACATACACAGACCGGATCAGGTGCTCTAGCACCTGAGCAGCTTGACACAACTGAAGCATGGTGCTCGAGATAAGCACAAAGCCAGTTTAGCCAACTCAAGTAGATTTTCTTACGGTTCGAGATCTTCTGCTGGCACCTTGCCAACACTGGATCTCGGATCACTGCATTTGCTCAGCAAAAAGGAGGGAGCATCTCTGAGCAGAATAATTCGTCGGTCATTCTCACGGCCCAGAGTAAAGTCAATCACCCACACCGCATTAGAGGAGAGCCCTGACTATGTCTGACATAACAGCAAGGTGCCAAAGCCAGCTTAGCCTGGGGCTGCACAAAGACATCCATAAGACAAGACTAAAAATTCATCATCTTTATGTTCTCTTCAGCCATGTGAAGATCACGTCACCATCTTTGTGTTCCCTGCGAGAGCTAACACAGGCCTCTTGGAGTGGATCAAAACCCTTTTTGGAGTGCCAAAGTGCCATTCAACTACCTCAGGCAAGCTATATGGTCACTAAATCTATTTTTGGTGGTGGCAACTGGTCATGTCAGGGGGAGAATATCCTGTACCCAATGAAGATTCACCTGTAGACGGAGAACATTTTCAAATCTCACCATGCTTCTCTCTTACAAAAAAAAACAAAAAAAAACAAACAGACAAACAAAAAAGCCCCACCACACATCACAATTCTCAGCGGGTAGTTCCCACACAAAGTGAGATGTGCGACTTCTTCCCATTTGAAAAAAACTGTTTATTTGAAAACCTCTTTAGAAGTCAAAATATTTTAAAACCCCAATCAGAGCAACACACACAAAATCACAATCGACCTCAGAACATTTATTTTCTTAATTATCAACAATTCAGAGAACGAGGAAAGCTTGTTGTCATTCTAAGCAGGAATAGTGGTTTGTTTGTCTTTTTGCCAACCAAATGAAAAACACCAAATGAGGTGATTTTTTACTCAATTCTAGCTTCACTGCTGTTAATGAAGTGTCTTGAAATCCTTAAAGCTTTCTTTGTTACTAAATATTCACATTGTCTATGAAAGGAAAGAATGTATTATCAGAAATAATAGGTAGTGTGCACGCCAGCTGTGGATGAATCAGAAATTACTTTGATTTGTAGTTCCTGGTAATAAATATCTCCCCTCTTTTATTTCCCAATAAAGAAATTCACAAATCTTGCAACACCCAAATTTTCATGTACCTTCTGCAGAGTGTATTTTCCCTGAATTCAAGACAGCCAGCTGTATACTCTGAGGCCATATTTACCTGTCTCTTTCAGCCTTTCTCAAATTAAATTAACCACGTTTAAATCATGCTTACTGAGAAAACAATCTAATCCCAATCTAATCTTTATATTGACAGAGACTCACAGTATTTGCTTCTTTATCCAAAACCTCTCCTCAAACATTTTATTCTATCCAGTCCCCATCATCTTGCTTTCTCACTCCCGTTAGCCACAGGAACACGTTGGACATCTTAAGGGTGAAATGAAACAGGGGTTTCAATCCCCAAGTCATTATGAAACTGCATTGGAAGCATAATATAATTGCACTTTCCTTCATGAAGTGATAAATTGCAATTTTTATTTTTTTGAGAGGGGGAGGGACAGGAGGAGGAAGGAGAGACACGAAGGCATATTATCATAAATGGTAGTTAATGATTTTCTAATTAATGTTACAGGTCTCAATTTTCAGTTTTAAATTGTGCCTTGCCCTACTTGCAAGCTTACCCTCGTGTTTTTGCAGTGTGCAACCGTACCACCAATAACTGTAACATATCAGTTGAAAAGCAGTTACGGAAAGCAGACCCTGATGCCTATTAATTAGATAATTAGTATTGCTTTTTTGCCCCCTTAAAACTCTCAAATGGGATTAACACCCTTCCAGGAGTCAGAAACCTCACATGCCACTGAGATTTCTGTTTCACTCTTACCTATTTAGTCACTAATTACATTTTAATCACTAAAATTTGTAAACAAAAAATATAGCTTTATTCAGAGAAACACTGATGTTCTGGAAAGCTCATTCCTTTATAACTGCCCAGCCTAGAACCTCTCCTGAAACACATTCTTCCCTGGTATTTTCACAGATTATGATGGCATTGAAAAAAGATGCCAGTGACGTAAAAATTCTCCCCCAATCCTTTTTTGTTTGAGCAACTTGTATGCAGGCCAAGAAAGTTAAAACAATCCTCTTTCTATGAGTTTGCACTCCCCTTCCCTTGGGGAACACAGCATTGTAAAATGGTGGCAGAAACCAAAGTCACAGCAGAGTAAACTGAGGTATTGACTGTGCTGCTTCCCCCAAAGGAAGGTGCTAATACCTGCACAGACCTGTGTTCACTCAGCCCATGTTTTGAGCTGATTCTTCCTTTATTACTGTTTCTGTCCGCTCATAAGTATATTCAGGAACTTGCCTGGAAAGCCATTTAACACTTGCAATATGAAATTCAAAGTCATTTGAACAGAGACATGGGGGAGCAAAGAAGTTTCTGCTCAGTTGCTGGGGTAGCCTTCCTAAGAAAAGAGGAAGAAGTTGACAAAGAGATACCTCAGCTCATTTTAAAAGATCATACCCACACCCATCAGCTGGATAAAGGATGCAAGAACAAAAAAACCTTGAGCATGCAAAATTTGCCAGAACTTCCATATGAAAGACACTCGGGCTGTAGCCTAAGCACAGATATTTTCATGGCCCCTACTGGGTTTGCAACAAGCTCAGCTATCCCTCACACAAATTAGGTCCTTTAATGCAAAGTCAGAAAGTGTCCATTGTATGGTGCTGAGGGAACATTTTGACCTTCCTCCGCTGAGGAGACCTTCTTTATCATCAAGATTATTTTTTTCCCCTATTGCATTCTTTAAACAAGATGAGAAAATAAACATCAAGTCAATAAAGATAGCTAGATTAAAAATTTGGGGGGAAAATGCAGCATTAGGAAGACTGGACATACTTCAGAATAGTTAGTTCAATAACATAATGCAGCATTCACACAGCTAGCGTAAATGCTAAATATCATGTAAAAACTGAAGCGCATATTGTAAGGAGAAGCATAATTAGCCACCAAATTAAGCCTATACTTAACCTAAGCATCTTTTTTTTTCCTCTAGTTAATTTTAACATGGTCCCCAGGTCATGGTCAGTACTGCCTCATTATTGTTAGAATCCATAAATGGAAAAAAATCCTCAACCTACCTTCAACATCCAGCTTTGCAACATGTTTTTAAATATATAGCAGGGCAGGGAAGAATACAACCATGGAACACATGGCAGACAGACATTTATGCAGACAGGAAAAGAAGGGAGGAATTAAAAAAAAGTCAGTAAAGCTAGGGGAGAGACCATTTGGAAGAAAAACACCACCACAAACCCCCTACTTTTTTTAGCAGCACTTAACTGTTACATGCTTATAATGGAAGTGTGGATAATGTATTTTCATGGGTTTATGACAAACAAGAGTCCACGCTGAATGAAATCAGAGAGTCATTCTCAGATAGAGGCCAAGACTTTATTTCATATGTATATTATTTTACATTTGACAGAGAGAAGAGGTACTGTTGTCATGTATCCTGGTATCAGTTTTGCCATCGACCTTTCTTTGCTTCTCAGTTCTCCAGCTTCTGGTGTCACACAGACTCCAGAAACGAACCACCACCGACAGCGATGAGTCACCTTGGCTGCAACCAGCTGAGCTGCCACAGCACAAACTGGAGTGCTGGAACTGGGGTCCCCAGCCCAGAACCTCTGGTGGGTGCAGCCTGGCTCCCAGCAGGGAGACACGCACTATCCCAGGCAGGCACCCTTCAGATACAGTCCTCGGGACATCAGGGAGAACTCAGTCAGTCTGTCTAGCAACTTCTCTTTCAAGCATATTTACTGCTTTAATTATTATCCTCATACAGCTTGGACCCAGTTTAGTGGGGGCCAATTCCAAGATGACAGCACTGCACTCTTCGCTTTTGGGTCGGGCTGCACTGTTTAACCACAGTAAACCCTTCTAGCTGTATATGGATTCAAAGGGATCTGGTTTTGCTATCACCCAACTTCACTCAACACACATATATGCAAGAGGGCAAAAAAAATATAACAATTGCACACATAAACCACTATTTCCCTCATAGGCTGTCCTGCTGCAGTCTCCAGCTTAACTACTTTCCTGAGCCTAGAACATAAATACTCGTCTCCCGAGTCCAGGTTCTTATGCGAATGTTATTTATGAGGCACTGCAAATAATAACTACTGGAGATAGAATTTTTTTTCTATGCAGATTGACTTTCCAAATGTATTTAAGATCCCACTGAGAAACATATATTGTTAGAAAAATTTACTTACCTTGTACTGCTAATTAGAGGTTTATAATTAAACTGGACAAAGCCATAGAAAATGTACAATAAGCAGAAAGCCTGCCATTGCCAGAAGCAAAGATGACTTAAACAGTCCTTTTTCCTGTCTAAACCCTGCGGCTGGTAATTAAACTGAAATTGAACACCAGTTTAGTTTTTTTTAATGATTCCTATTCATGAGTCCTACTGAGAACAGCATTTACTGCATGCAAACTTCATTTTTTTTCCCCACAAATATGCCAGCAGAAAAAAACAAAACAAAACCCCTCTATAAACTATTACTAGAAACTCTTTTTAGACAGAGACAGACAAAATTGTGATGGGATAGGAAACTCATACTTTACAAATACACTAAATATAAGGCAGATATTGGGGGGGGGGGGGTCTCACCACAGAATTGTTTCAACAAACTTTGAATATACAGTTAGCTCATAATACAATACCTTGAATGAACCATTTCTTTTTCTGGGAAGCTGACAGAAGAAACTAGCAGGCTAGGTACCATCAAAATTAATGAACCATGAATGGACACATAACTGCTAAGCAAATGGGACTATTATAACATCCCGGGAGGCTTGGTCCATCCCAGTTCTGCTACATGCCCTTTTGCACCTTGCCGCATGACGACTGGCCCTCTGGGCATTGCTGGCTGAAGAAAATAAACCATCAATGCAGTGACAACACCTCAAACCTCGCATCAAAAAAAAAAAATGCTAACCCCTATGCAGATAAGACATGGCGAGTACTTTTCCCTTTGTTTTCCTTGCTTTTACGTTTCCCTACTCCAAAAGAGACCCTCGTTATTTTTCAGTTTGCACACTTAAGATTTTTTAGGTAAGAAAACAGTGTGTAAATTGTAGTCTGTTAATCTCGCCTAATTACAAACAGCAATCAAATTTTGACAGGTTAGCAGAAGCATCTCAGAACAGTATTTCTGATGCGTGCATACATTAGGCAAAAACACAGCAAAGCTAACACAGATTTGCAAGGGTAAGAAGTTGTCACAGAAACTATCCAAGGAAATAAAATTACTGAGAATACTCTTGGAGAAAAAATAATACATCAATATTCTGTCCAATCACATATTGTCTAAACTGTACACGTGTACAAAGTGTGTATGTACTACTAGGCTAATTTATATTATAGGTAACACATGCAATGACTTCACCTGTATTCACAACCAGAATAGCTACTACTGGCAATGATCCTTCAGTTCCCTGAGCATTTCTTGATTCTCTACCAACTATCCCATGAATCCGTATAAAAGCAAACATATTGGTATCTATATATAATACCAAAACGTTACTTCAACAGAATATTGCCTTGGCAGATTTAGGCACTCAAAAGTTACATAATTCCAAAATTAAGATTACCTATGTGATTTTAGTTTGCCATCCTTACGTACATGCTTTATGGGTAGTAAATTATCCCGCCACCATAGCATCTCACAAAGTCTCCCACAGAGTCAGTTAAAAAAAAAAAAAAACAACAAAAACAAAAACACAAAAAAAACCAACAAAAAACCAAAACACCCAAACAAAAAAAAAACACTAAACTTTATTTTGTCATCCTTTTTCATACACAGACTGGACTTGCACATATAACATGCAGATCCCACTAGTGCACGAGAGGCGCTTTTCTGGCCGTGGTACAGAGATCGAACCTCTCTGTGATCAGGTGTCACAGAAAGGGACGTGCCCTGCTCCATGGGATGGATGCGCATGGAAGTACGTGCCTGCTGTAGGCAGGAGGAGAAAGCATACACAGTGCCCACAGGAGAGAAGGTGGCAGGGAGAAAGAAAGGTTTAAGAGACCAGAACAACTCGCCTACTTCCAAAACCCGCTCTCTGCCGTTAGCCTGAGGGGCTACTGGAGGAGAAAAACTGCTGTACAGACCAGCAGATTTATTCCAAAGGCCATACCTGTCCCATGGCTGGATACCTCTGTGATTTGATACCATCTTCAAAACTGTTTATTTTGTCCTCCTATGGGTATATTAAGCTCTTACCCATAAGAGTCCCCATCCTATTTTGTTTGTAGTAGGTGAGAGATAAGGAGTAAATGGAAAAGGCAAAGTTTACCTGGAGGAAGAACCCTCCAGAGGATGTAGAGAAAGTTTTTAATCATCCACACTGTCACAGATAGGCATGAGATACTAAGAATATCACAAGATATTGACAAATAAAAAAGTTTACAAAGATTTGTTTTCAGTCCAGCTATAACTTTACTGCTCAAGACTTCAAAGTACATTAAGTAGAAAAGACATAAACCCAGATAAGGGTTTTTAAGAGAGACTTCAAAATTAGTCCTTGCACAGAGTAAAAAAAAAAAGCTGCTTCACCTGCTTTTTTGGAAAGCTATGACACCAAGTGAAAAGACGCCTGACCCAAACTCAGAGCTTCCATTTCATAGAAATTCCAATACTCAGATACTCATTTTCTTCACAGGTTAGAAGAAAACATGAACATGACAGCTTTTTGTGGCCAAAAAACTTCTGGGACTTTTGATCGGGAAATTTGATTGGGAGTTTGGGGGGGGGGGGGGGGGGGGGAGGGCGGAGCAGAAGCAGGAGTGCTTCAGCATTCAAAAGCCAGCATATTACCTCAATATCAGTATCTCAGGAGAAGCTTATGAAAGCCACACCCTATATTTCAGCCAAATTTCCTTGCTTACTTTTGTTTGCTGAGCAGGTTAGGGATGCACAATAAGCCTTTAGTAAGTGCTACTGAGCATGTTGAATAAATTTGTCCCCATTTTAATTTAGTTAAATATTCCCACTAGAAACACTGCCTAATTAGAGCATCCATTATAAGGTCATAATGATAAGTTAATGGAAAAAAATCTACTCTAGAACTCAATTAAGTTATTTATGTTAATAATCGGTGAAAAGCTGCAAAACAAACTCTTAAACACATACATAAAAACTCCATGCAAGGTCATTGCCTCCTAAACAGTACACATAAATTACAGGTTTAGCCTTTCTTCTGTGAAGGGATGCGGAAGAACTTGAAATACCTGCTAGATAATGCAATTTGCTGGGAACTTTGACATACGGACATCCAGTAAGCTAGTCTGGCTTTACTAATAATTACAAGCGCTTTTGCTGCAAACGCAGAACAGTTAGCTTTGCCATTTGTTACAGCATCCTGCGTTTTGTCACCCCAAACTGATTGATTACCATTGCCTGGTCTCAGTCAAGACACAGTAATAAACAACATTTATTAAATCCATTTATAGTCTTGTCAATTTATGAGTTGATAAAATAAAGGTGGGTAGATAGTGACCCAGAACACCTGAAAGTCATTCACAAGCCAGGGAAAAGTGTTTTCCAAGCAAAGCAAGGAATCAAGAAGTCAGTCAAGAACAGGAGATGGTACCTGATCTGCCAGAGCAACATCCATATATCCAAAAAGACATCTATAATTGAATGAGAATAGTTTAAGACTATGCAACCTTTTGGGGAGAGAATGTGAATATGCACAGTCCCAGAGGACTTTAAGTAAAAGCCGCTAGAGGAAAGCTAACATGCTTCAGCTCGAATTAATGTAACTGGAAACTAAGCGTGCAGGCAGACCACGTACCTGCTGCCCAGGTATACGTGTATACGATTGCAAGTCTGAGCTTTTATATTTGATCTTGACATGACCAGATTATGTTTCCCCCCACACTGGTGTTCTATAAGCATTGGTAACAACACTGATTATTTCTGATACAGCAGCAATGATTTTATTGGGATTTCCTGTATCAAGGAGCACCAAGGCATGCTTCCACATCAAAAGGCACAATGATTCACATCAATCCAACCCTGTACTAATTGATCTCACCAGGGAACCCACAGGGGAGAAGACACATGCCATGTCCATGGTGTCTCACTATTTGAAAGCTAAAGTGTTACAGGGTCACGAGGACTAAGTTTCTCCCACTGATGAGCTATAACGGGACAAACTCTCTGGCAAAGGGTCCAAGCTCCTGATAGCACAAAGGGAGCTTTCCTCACTGTAATATGCTATTACGGAATTATTTTGTACAATATTATACACCCATCACACTAAAAATCCATCGTGGACTGTGCACGACGTACCATGCACAGCTGCCTGACACCTAGCTAATACTCCAAAGTATTAGACTACTACACAAAAAAACATAAGCGCTCTGCTCCCAAAGCTTATACAAAGTCTTTTTCTTACTATTTCTTTCTTGCATTGCTGATATGTACTTTCCCTACAGACACAATGGAGGCATCATACAGTTCTGCAAGAGTGAGGTACATTTCCACCTGGCTCCTGCATCACTTGATGATTAAGCACATTTTAACAAGAAAATCTTATCGCTGTACTCTACAGTCCATGAAGAATCTAGCTCAGTCATGTGATTCCCTGCTCATTTACTGGGGAGGAATCTATAAGGTTGGCAAATTTAATGCACAAGATAAGAAAACTAAATATAAATCTCTGCTACATATGTTTTACCTTGTGATTTTTCAGAGGGGGATATCTTAGGTTATCTTATTTACACATTTCACTGAAGAGCAAGAAAAACACTTAATTGTATGCATTCCAGATGAAAATATTAGATTCTAGTGGGACCAGGATTTTACTCTTGACTTTCAAAAGTTTCTTCCTCGAGATCATATTTTGCTCATGTTTAAAGGTCAGAACTTGCACTGAGGCATACATTGGATGCCTTCTGTAGACAATACTGAGAGTCCAATCCTTGTTTTATAAAGCCACAGCAAATATATTCAAATTACTGAAAGAACACATACATACATATATGTTTTTTGCTTTTATTATAACACTAGATGACCTTTCACTGTTTTTAATCCAAGAATGCACTACAATAAGTTTTAACCACCTTAGTCAAGGGTATTTTTGTTTATTTTATTTTCATTTCCATGTTCTTTGCCCCAGGATTGTCACCTGTTTGCTTTTTTGGGCAGTGATTGTGAACATTTACCTTGTATAGTTATATTTTACCTGCGTACTTGTAAATGGCATTCTTTTTTTGCCATTTGATGTCTGTTCTGGAGACTGACAGAAGTTAATACGTACCTTAAAATTAAAAAAATATTCAAAAAGCATTATTGCCCTTTTAAATCACCTTTTAAAAAATGCATTTGTAGTTTTCTTTCTGTAACTCTCTCAGTCACACTAATAAAAATACTGTAAAAATGTAAACACAGAAGAAAGGGAATGTGTTCAACTTAAGAAAAATAAACTGTTTTATCTTCAAGTTATAAAAAGAAAAATCACAGTATAAAGATCAGCTACTGCTACTGAAGTCACCTCCATGACTTACACCAGAAAAATATAAACCAGGGCATTTCATATTTCTTTGGGAGCTGAGTCAGGCCCTGTGAAGTCAATTGTTGCTATAGCAACGTATGAATCAGGGAGAAGATAACATGTCTGAATGCAGAAAATTAATTTACCTAAGATCATCCAATTGCTCTTTGATAGGATGTAGATGCTTACTTGGAAGGGAAAAAAAAAATCATCGCTTTTTAATTACTACATATCATTTTCAATAACGTTGAAAAAAGCCCTGTACAAAACAGTTGAGGCTAATAGGAATATTACCCAATGCACATTACCCTTGCACTTAGGGTGGTTTGATTTTTATTTCATCACCTTCCAATAACAGTGTAAAGTGTAACACCTTTTTACATATTCTCTTTCTCTCTCTGCCATCAAGATACAAAATTAGATCCGTATGTTAGGAATTTAAATAAGTCTACACCATGGCACACTGCAATAAACCTAATTACTGTGCAATGGTTTAGAAGCTTAACCATGGCTGTTAAGAAAAAAGTTCAGATGCAAGAAATCCTTATTTCCATGCATTTTTAATTCAAAATCAAAATTTGCTTTGCCCTGAAATCAAAGATATCTGATAATACTTGTTAAAACCATAAAAAAAAAAGATACAAAATGGGAGGCAAAGGAGAGTAAGAATTCATATATTTGTATTTTTCAAAATCTGTTTAAGATTAAATCATATTGCCCCAAGCTGGAATCAGTATGTTCAGCATATGAAATATCCACTGCAGTGAGAATATAATCCAGAATTTCCATCCTAATTATCCAACAGCTTTGAAACCACCTTTCTTCTGCTAAAGGCAGTACTTAAAAGTTTCCAACCCACGCAGACACACTGCAAAAATACAGCCTCAGACATCGTACACTCCCCCCGTACGCATTCCGGTAGCTGGGTCATACGCAGCCTGCTGTGCCACCCAAACACGAGACCTTCTCCACCGCTCTCGCACAAGAAGAAAGCGCGCAGGAAGAACAAAAACAATGCTCGTTAGTGAGAAGAGCTAAGGCATGAAATGAGATGCAGCTCACAACAAACAAGTCTCATCTGTAAGCAGATTAGCCAGAGGAGGAAGAACAAATCAAGTGCAGCACTGCTGCATGAAAGAGAGCAAAAGCATCAGCAAATTACATCTGGAAGTCCAAAGAATGTAAAACGCCATTTATGTCAGTCGCCATTAACAAGGCTGAGTTGCTAGTGCAATTAATACCACCAGGAAAAGCATAAACTACTCTAGAAGGAGGCCAGAGGAAGTTACTAGAAATTACTGGTGACATTTCTTTGTACCAGCTGGGCTTCATAAACTTCATCTGACTCCTTAAGAAAAAGCTTACATAAATCTCAGAATTGTTAAAAAGTTTATTACAAAAAGAAACAAGCTACCGGCAAATGAAAATCAGCTTCTATCTTATAAAAGCAGGGACAGGGAAAAACAGGAGTTGCAGATCAGCCACCCTAATTATATCGTGGAAAACCAAAAACATAACAGAAGGTAGAAGCAGCTACTGCAGAAATTGCTTCTAAACAGTGGGCAGGAAGCCACAAGGACAGGTACCAGGTACGACACTCTCATGGGAATCATCAACTATCCAGGTGGTTTTTCTTTAGAAAAGGACGTGTTACTTTTAGCAAATCACACACTGAAAAGGAGCGATGTTACACACAAAAGGGGCACACGGTATAACAAGACAACCAAGGAATGTAGTAGGAAACGGACTGAAATGGTCTGCTGTGCTCGTCAGCTCTCACACAGCCTTAGTGGAAGAGCTGCATCCTCAAAGAGAAGGAGTCTTCTCCATTCGTTTCCTTTTACTCCCCTTGTATCGTATTCACCCACCATATTGCAAAAAGCCCAGCTGTACCTCTGTCACCTCCCACAGGTGCCGGGGCCTCCTGTTGGCCCCACAGAGCCATCCCTTCCCCAGCCCCACAGCTTTTCCTCCTGGGAAAACCACCTCCCTGACCTCCTTCTTGGTGGCCTTGGTCCAGTTGACTAAGCTTTCTTCTGGGATAGTCAAAACTGGATGTTAACCAAGTCAGCAGAAAGGGCATAACTCCCCTTGATTTGCTGGCTACCTTCCTAATACCTTCAGCTCCAAAGTGGAAGAGAAGGAAGAGCAGAGCAAAAAATATACTTGCACAAGCAAACCTGAATTCCTGGCTCTCACCGCCACGGCACAGGGATGCAGAAATCCTTGGCTTTGCCAAACTCAGGAACCCATTTTCACCTTCGCCAAGGAGGAGAATAGCACTTCAAACATCACTACCGCCCTGCAAAAAGATGACCCACCCAAATCAAACCAAACCCTTCCCTCCCAACACCCCCCAGACTGGTGCCCAGCGCTCTGGATGCAGCTCTAGTGCCTCAAGGACCGGCAGCAAGGCAAAATTTTGGGAACAGCACACACAGAGCAAGCAAGGGAGTAAGAGAGTCCTTCCATAGCCACAGGCACCAAAGCTGCGGCTGCCTACTCTTAAGTGGTTAATGAGCATGCCAAGAATAATGCTCAGGATACATACTCTTCTTATTCAAGGAGAAGGGGTGAGAGAGGAGAGGAGAGATTAGTTAGAATTCAGTATGATTTGGTGCTGCGCTTCCCAGATGCATCTCTTCATGTGGAAAATTAGCACAGTGCCTGACACAGAGATAGATTTTACAGCTTTGTCCCTGTGGTCAGCCACAGAGAATCGTTGACACAAACATGCAATACAAACGTATGTGAGAACTGGAGGGGCTTTAGGGTCCCCTGGGTAAAATAACTGCAAAGCAAGATAATGAAAACACAGAACACAGAGGAGCCACACTAACCAGCAAGGAAGGAATACTTCCTATTTTGCCACAGTTTAGGGGAGCTTGAGAGATGCTGTGGAAAAATATTTTGCACCGAACAGAAACCTATTACAGCAGTGACAGAATACCACTGTGACCAATCAAAAAGCAAAATAAACCACAGGCTAATGTGCCAATAGGCTGAATCAATACCCTCACCTCACAAAAGTGGGTTTTTTCCCCTTCTCGGTAAACATTTGAGAGATCACATGGTGCTGCCTGCCTGTGATAACCAGTCAGAACACACAAAATGCAAAAACAAGTCAGCAGTACCATGACCAAATTCTGTCTGCTTAACAGCAAATAAAAAAGGACAAATCTATAAAGTGAAAAAATGTTCAAATACTATAAAACATATATATATGCCCACACTGTATAAGACATAAAAGAAGAGTGTGAATGGCATTCTATGCAAGGGATGTACATGGCAAGAGAAACCACGAATACAGAAGACGGCCAGTGTCCCACAGCTCTACTGCAAGAAAAAGGTAGCTTAGCAGTGAATGTTAACACCACAACATAGACAGTTCAGAGACAGGATAAATATAAACCCAATGGACAATAAGCCTTCATTTCTACCTGTCAGTCTGAAAATGGTAGCAGCAAATTAAAGTGTTCGCATGACATTTTGAAGCATCATCAAGACACCCATGTCAGACATGAAGACATCTCTCCAGCAGTGTGGAACTTTTAAAATTAGTGGAGAGTTAGAGAAAACAAATTCCTTCAAGCTACAAGAAGGTGTTCAGTTCAAAAGAAGAGCTCTTTCAACTAGCAAAGAGGGAGGCTGTGGGTCTCTGTTTGTATTTTATAATCTTGTTGCAGTGTAAATGTTTATTACATCTGTTTTCTTTTACCAGAAGCAGGAATAAATTCTATCCAGGCTAAGACTAAAGCCACATCAGTTTCAGATGCCAAGGTTACTTCTGGCAAATTATAAAAGCAGTTTTTCTTTCATATTGTAAGCTCCCTTCACTGATATACAAGCAGTTGTGAAAGGAGCTTCCAAACTGCAAAGTTTAAGACCAAAAAAAAAAAACCAAAAAAACTTTTGCTGTTTTGCATTGGCTTTGCTCGAGGACAAATACACTAGGAATCCCAGAGGGAAGCCAACAACCTCTAGCTTAAATTAGAGAACACTTGTCAAGCTTGAGACCTTTCAATTAACTGTTTCTGGCTCAAAAAATGTTAAGTGCTGAACATTTGTTTCAGTGAACATTTCTAGCTACTCCGTTATGGAAAGGTACCACCATGCAGTGGGGTCAGTGCAGTCAGACTTCAAAGACGCTACAGATCTGGAGTCAGCAATCACACAAAGTTCATAAATGACCTTTGAGCAGCTGAGATTGTTCCTGGTGGCCTGCACACAGTGCCATGGGGACACAGGTAACACCTCACCCAGGCCCAAGCTGAGGTTATGTATTTTATCCTGTACTGTGCTGCATAATACCCAAATTAAAGCTACTTCAGCTGTGCCTACCAGGGAGCTGCACAGTGATGTGGCAATACTAGCTCAGGTGCCAAAGGACCTTTAGCTGAATACCAGAATTCATCATCCAAACCCAGCTTCACCATTTATTAGAATTTCAACTCTATTTAGGTTAGAGAAAATGCACCATACATGAACACATCCTATAGATTGGACAACTTCTTACAAAAAAAAGCTTAATACAGATATTGGAAAGACCAAAGCATTTTGCAGCTACCATGCCTACGCAACACGCACACACAGAGGGAACTGCAAATTCTACAAATTCAAAAGCCGCCACCCTCCCTCCAGTCCTGCTGACCTGTTAGTAGTCAATCCACAGCATCTGAAGTTCATTCATTTTTTATACCCCAAGCACTTGGCTAATGAGCTGGATTTAACATTTTAAGGTAGATCATTTACACAAATCACTCTCACAATGTCAAGAATACCTGCCTGAGCTACAACAGCTTGGTATTGAAGAGGCAGGACATGAAGGTTTTCCCCTCACTCCACAATTTTACTCCAAATCAGTCAGAATTTGCGAGTCAGAAAATGGAAGTAGTTTCCATGCCTTTTTTTTTTTAAATCTTGTAACAACCTAAAAGATAACAGTGCCATATGTTATCATGTGGGAGAAGCAAACCCTACTATTTGTTAAACAACCTTATCCCTACATCCTTTACTGCCTAAGGTTTACCCCAATCGTTAGACGACAGTTAAAGTCTTCTAGCTTTTACTGCTGTTCAAGGAAATTTCATTATTCTACCCGCTAAGAAATCTTTCCCTCATTTCTCCCTACACTGGGAAAAATCTAATATATGAAATGGGACAAAGTAAAGTTGGTTGCAAAAACAAACTTCCATTGAGAAGCCAAAATATCAAAACCAATCATTTTGGTGAAGATTTTCTCAGACCACATTCTGATATTCTTCAGTCAGACCCTATTAAGAATTAGCCTTCTGCCTCCCTCAGGCCATCCAAGCATTTCTATGCCCCTCTTGCTTCATTCACATACTATGAAGTATCACTGAGGGCACATCCTAACAACCTGATACTTTAAAGAAAAACAGTATTTTTCAGATCGCTGGAGAGTTATGCACAGCATTGAAATACTCACTTGACTCCATCTACAGGGAAAGCTATTCCATTGGAAAACTGAACCAGGTATCACTTACATCACATTCCTTCTGGCTTTATTCTCTATAATTAAAATTTCATATTATCATGGCAGAAAACAGTCACAAACTACAGGGCATGAGAGATGAAAGTTAAGCAAGACACCATTGATTACAATACCTGAAGTAGCTAATGTAGCTTAGCTAGCAAGGAAATAAGACATTTGCATTACCAGTGTACTGTAGGTAACACATGCTGGCCCACGGTGCAGAAAACCAAATACTCTTAGATGCCCTGACAACTCTCTTCTTTTTTTTTTTTAATTAAGGACACTTGTAAATTTTTCATAGAATCTTGTAGAATAGCAGGAATGTGTGCATGTACAAAAAAAAAATATATCACACATCTCCACTGGGCTAAACAGGACTTTTGATAAGCAAGCGCCATGGGAAAACGTTCTGCTTCTTCATTATCCTATATCAAAGAAATGTGCAGTTTAGATGAAGGCTTCAAGCAATTCTACACTCATTTATATCCTTCAGATAAAAGTTAGTAATAAATCAAATCAGCAAGGAGGTAGAAGCTTAAAGCCTCAACAACACTATATATGGTGCACAGGTTTTAAAAAAGCAAAAATATTTCAATATTAAGACAGATTATCAATGTGTATCTTTTGTAAAATTCACTCATGACAAATAACTAAATAATTTTCACTAAGGCATTACACATAATCAGAGGCATAGAATGCAAATACATTAGCAACATATTGACCAAAGTGTTATTTCTATAACTTTTCTCTGAAGTGTAAAGAATGATGAGACATTAACAGCAGCATTTTAGTATTTTTTCCCTAATATGCCACTACAGTTTAAGACTGCCAGTTTCTAAGGATAAATGAATATTTTTTTTCTTCCTTAATAATATCACTATTTTCCCATTAAACACTCAGCTGCATCCATTTACAATTCTGAATGGGAGTTTCACCAACTCCAGTGTTAGACCCTCTTTGTCTAGGTACCTCTGTGTTACATCTTGCAATTTAGGAGACTAAATTCTTTATGTAATGAATGGTGGGAAGTCAATGGAACAATTCAGAGCATCTGCGTTAAATGCATGAATCTGATGATGTGAAGACCTCCCCAAAGTGCTGAAATTTGAATGATTTATTCAAATAACAAACACACTAAACAAACAGATTATTTCTATTCCAGACATTAAATCTCAGAGAAACAAGAAGTTGCCTGAATCAGATTTCAAGAGGATCAAAACTACATCATTACAAACACGGTGCAGCTTTCTGTACTTCAGGGATGTCATTCACTGGTTTTCAGTAATAACAGGAGGCAATTCTTCCCATTCTTACATTACATCCTTTACGAAGAATGCCACTAATAATGAGTAATTGGGCCATCGGCTAAAGCTGATGAAATACAGACATCTCTTGGATGGCATCAGTAATTCCACAGAAAACAGGTATCTACAGAACTGAAATGGGAAAGATGGAAGCACAGGTGAGGAAGAAGGATTTTGAGCCTGAGCAGAACTGCCTAGGACCAAGCTAGTTTGCATTTCTTCTCCGAGGCCCAGAGAACAAGAGTCACAGTACTCGGTATAACCGCCTTGCAGCATGTAACAGTACTGGAAAGAGCACAACAGAAGGATTGAGAGAATTCTTTCAACTGGAAAAGAAAATTACACCATTCCCCATTACTGAAGAGCTACTATCTTGAGGCTAAACCACACAAGTTTCCACCAGAGGCCAACACACACAGAGGCAGGTTTGAAGAACGGTATACAATTTCCTTTACAAACAACCCCTTACACCTTTGTTCGATTAGAGATGTTCTTCACTGTACCAGAAAGTGTGAGTTTTCATATAGGAATGTAGTAGTTACACAGCAAAAATCAGAGATTTGCCACAGCCTTAACAGTGCAGTCTAAGTAGGAAATGTAACCTCAGTGGAAAGAAAGTGTTAACAGAACCTTTCTATTCCTGTCCACATGGAATAATTCCAGTAGCAAGAAGTATTTATTTTACACTCATCACCCAAACCACTAGAAAGACAATGTGTTAGAAGATTCAGGTAGACTGACATTGGCTAAGTCTGTCCAAAGTGAATGTACCATCTTCAGTACTGGTTTTCACAAGCGATCAATAGGCAGCAGCCCCTCTTCTAACCAATATCAGACTTCGGTGTTGCCACCAAATCTTTCTAGCTGTGAGTGCATTCCTGATTGCTAACTTCAATGTTCTATGCCTGGAAACTCTGGCATCTTTTCCCTTTAATGAAATGCAGCAGTCTAGTATCTCCTACTTCACCTACATCTCCCCCTTGAGCATTTACCCCCACCCACAGGGCGATCAGCAGCATCACTTGCAGTGAAACATGCAGCAAGAGGTTCGAGCACTAGCTTAGCATGAAACACCACACCAGACTTGCGGTTGCCTCAAGTCCAGTCACCAGACTCCAGCTCATTACGTACGCTAGCTCGGCAGCCAGGACACGATCTTGACAGCAATTTTCTAGGTAGAACTTCTCTTTGGTTTGCTGAAATTTTATTTAGCACTAAGCTCTGCTGCTATTGCAATTGTTCTAGGAGGCGTGAGCCCCTCACAGCCAGAGGAATATTATTACTGTCTACAGTACACCTTACCTTCTACAAATGTCCCCTTCCTCAGGGGAGACAACAGTACACTTCCAGCTACACAGCTGTCCTGGTGGTGATAACTGGTATTCCTTCTAACAACTGACAGTAGCCATGTTGCTCACCATATTTAATAGCAGTAAAAAATTTAACATCCCAACAGCAGACAGTTGGCAGTACTTTCACCATGCTGCTTATTAAAATCCATGGCAGGTATTTATATTGCACTTTAATTGTACAGGGCAATTCATAAGACATACCTGTAATTCAAGTCTCCAAATTAGTGGCTGTGATTTAGTACAAAGGCACTAGCACAGTTATATTGCAACAAAGCTGTCAGCATCTGTGCTCAGGTAAGCCTGATGTCCAAATACTTATCTGCCAGAGTAAAAACATTAGTGACAGGGCAAACAAATCTAATGAGGGGGGAAGAAAAAGAAGGAAAAAAAGCACAACCACATAAAACACACATAAGGAAGACAACAAATATTTTTCCTTCATCCAAATGGAATGGCAGGGCCTGCTTTCCTTACTGTAAAACCAAAAAGCCCAACCACTAGGATTGCCTACATTCCACATGGTTTGCACCACTGGGCTAGTTTCAGGTCACACATACCCCCAGCCCTGCTTGGTCATCTCCTTGCAGTTGTTTGCTCATGATCCTTCAGTTACAACTATGAAGAACCTTTCTTCAGGAAGATTTTCTGTGCATGGAGGAACCTGCAGAACAACATACCCACACAATTTCTGCTCTCTCCCTTCACACAGCAATAGTCACACAGATTTTAAAGTGTCCAAGACAAACGCCTAACCTACTGTCAGCAGAGGGAGATCAAGAATGTTATCGGTGCACAAGTTCAGGGCAACTGAAGAGTTTTTCCAGGACTCTAGATTCCCCTGGATAACAAGTAGCCTTCACTGTCTGACTCCTACGAGGAAAGGTTATTCAAGTTACTATGGAGCTGTAGTATGCAGCACATATATACACTACTTCCCCATTATTTGAGCTCTGGCTGCTGTTTACTTTTGCACTAGAAAAAAAAAGAGTAAAACCTTCTTATTCTTGTGATACATTTTTTTTCCTTCTCTCTGAACAGTTACACATCTACATGAGACAAACTCAAATGCAATGCCTGCAAGATGCCACAGATTCCCACTCCTAAAGAATATCTCCCAGTGACCAACATGGGCAACAGCATGGTCACCAACCAGGGGAGCTTCTCCTTGTCACTTCATGAGCTCTCTCATCAGTAAGAAGGTAGTGTTTAACGCCCCCGAGTCCACAGCCACCCAGTGACAAAAATAGCCATTAAGGGAGAAGAGTATGCTCTGGAAGCAGAGGTGGAAGCAGATACAAAACTCAGGTGCCTGTGACCCAGCAGTGGTGGCAACTGTAACCAGGAGCCATGCAGGGCAGTGAATTACAAAGCGGTTCAGAATTATTTAAAATCCACTACTTTGACAATGATTCAAATTCCACAATTTTTTCCAGCATCCCCTTTAATCCCCTCATCAGCCTACCAGTTAGGTTTTTATTTGCCCACATTTTTCACCAGTGAGAGAAGAAACACACTTGTGTGAAACAAAGCTGTTCTTGCTCACCAAAATGCTGAAGCAATACATAAAATCAGTGCTAGCACTGCTCCATAATCCCAATCTATATTTAGCAAAGCTAAATCCTATTTACGGATTCAAACATGTATAGTATCAAGCAAACTAAAGAACCAATTACATCCCCAATGTCATTATCGCAGCAACAGGACAATATAAAACACAGTAACAGCCTCTCATTGATCAGCCAAACAGACATATTTCTAGCTGTTTGGTTACTATAAACAAGCTACAATACAGCCAAACCCTTAAATCTTCTCTTTGTTAATAATTCTTTATTACTATATGTCTGCAGTTTTACAGATTAAATTAATACTTCAGTCTTGTTCTAATGAACAGGATTGTACTGTTTATAGCTGTTATCTCAAACTGATGAGCATTATTCTTACACTGGGTTGTCAGGTGGTCATTGGTATTTCCATCTCCATCCCTAGCAGTACATCCAGAGACTAAAAAAATATCCAGAGATGGTGTTACTGGGAATGGGAATACTTTTAATTGTTTTTCCACCAGAGCACAAGGAGAAACAATGAGGCACAAAAAGTCACAGCACTCAATCATCTTTCAGCCCTGGTTAGAATCAATAAGCAGCTGTTAATGCCCACTCTTCTGACAATGCAGCTTCAAAAAAAAAAAAAAAGACAAAAGAGAGAGAAAGAAAACATTAATCACTGTAAATCAATAGAGTAATGAAATTTTCTTGCATTGGAAATAACAACAAGGGCACTTTATTTAATCACAATTTGCCACAGTCCAGACTCACTTTCTACCCCAATTTACGTATACACATACAGAGAAAGAGCAGCTCTCCCCACCAGCACCACAAATTTTTTTATTATTATTATTTTAATAGATTTGTCTTTTTCTTCCCTCAAGGATATTTTCAAAGACAGACCCAAGGCTTCTTAAGAGCTACCTAGCTCTCACTGCTAAGTCACTTGCTTCTCACGCTAAAAAGTTATAACTTGGGGTTTGGGCCTAAAAAAAGCTGGATTGTAACAGTAATCAGTTCTGTACAAAAGATCAGATGCTTTTAGAAAACTGGTTTTTTAGCATTTTGTCCCCAAGCGTACAAAGGAAAACAAATAGGGGAGGGGAATCAGAGCAAGGACTAAATGTTTCACTACTACCCTTATAGTCAGCATTAGTGGTATTGACCAGAGATAAGATATCTATTCCTGTCTGCTCCAAATACAGGATCATTGTAAAGAACTGAGATAGCAGAAAGTTCTGCAGCCCAAAACACCAACGTAACACTTTCTTGGTGCTTTTAAAGGCTTTTAAGATACAAGAACTCTGCACCGTTATGTGTTCTGACAGAGGGACACTGCTTTTAGCCAAACGAAACCATTTCTGCTGAAGTGATCCACTCAAAGAGTATAACTGGGATGCAGGAGTTTGATATGACTGGTTCAGGCTAAACTGGTTGAACTTCAAGTCTTTTGTTGCTTAGCAAAATCCACTACATCAGTAAGTCACAATCTCTTTGTAGCCAAACCTCTTTTGAAAATGAGCAATGTTCTCTGCTTTACTGGGAGACTACAAACAAGAACAAGTATCAAGGCTCTTTAAAACTGAAAAAAGAAAGGAAAAAAAAAGAAAAGTTGGGTTTTTTTAAAAATCAGTACCATTTAATTCCTGCATCCTCTGTTAGAGGTCTGCAGACACCTTTCCTTGTACAGCCCTGGAGAAAAAGTGGCACCCAGGATACCACCTGAGGTGGCTAACACACAGGTACACATGATGGTGACAGGACAGACAGAGCTATCAGCCACCACCTCGTCCCCAGGCTCTGCTCTCTGGAGCAGAGGTCCACGCGGTGTGGTGGCCCTGGGACATAAGCCTGCCTGTGCAGAGGCCAAGGACGTGGTGAGCATCACGGGGCAACCACAGAGGAAGGCAGCATTCATGATTTCTCTCTTATCCTCCTCAAGGCTTTCTCCAGTGACGAGAGTATGGAAAATAAAAAGTAACTATATACATGTATTAAGTGTTCTGTCTTATAAGTTTTCTTTGTCTGGTTTATGATAGCTGCTTCAGAATATAAAGGAAAAATGTCTATGAGAGGAAGATTCATAAAATACAGTCATCATAAGCACTAAGTACTTGGAAAAGTTACTTTTCAAAATACACTCACCTCAACAGCTCCTAAGACACACATGAATTGTGTATTAATTGCTTAAGCCTCAACCATCAAATACAGGCTTGCTTCTGTTGCATTGGGAGCTTTTTTTGACCAAATGACAAATGTCAGCACTTATTAAACCATGTCTAGGATGCTCTTTCAATATCAACACTGGTTTTGTGATCTCACTGTCAAAGCCTGACAAAGCTGTGGAAAATGAACTTAGATACCTCCAACAAGCAGTAGGTTTAATTGAACATTATTAGGAGGAGCCTTAGTCCCTGAAGTCAGAGCCATACTCTCTCACTTTCTTGGATGCTTGCTAGCAGCCTCTAACTCCAAGAAGCACATAAACACATTTCTCCTTCATTTGTTCAAAAAAACACCAGTACTCACATAAGTATCTGCCTTGAAGCAGGTTTACAGAACAATAGTAAAAATAACTTTAAGTGGGTTAAAAACCAACCTTCCTTAATAAATATCAGCAATCCATTTTTTTCCCCACACATGCATCAAGTCATGTCAAATTTAGTATTTCACTCTAGGAGCAATTAATTGTATTGAGGACTTATGCTGATCTTGAGCCATAACATTATTCATTAAAAAATTATAACAGTCACTCTACGATATTTGGAAACAGCAAGCTAGATACTAGACATCACAGATCTTGACATTTCATCTTTGTCTTCAGTCTTTTCTCCGTCATGAGAAATGTCACATAGGGACAGTAAAGTCCTGGGCAAGCAACATCCCAAATGGCCAGAAATTGCCCTGCAGAATTGCTAACTGAATGCTTCCACAATATTTAGTATTTTTCATTGTGTACCAGCTGCCGAGATCCCATGACTTCATCTGAAATCTTAGCTTCCATGGTGGCAATATCTGTTCCCCAGATCTGCACAGGAGAGCTCGAGATGATAAATTACATCATCTCATACTACAAAGGAAGAGGAAAACCTTCAGTCTATCCTAAAAGTGTTTAGGGTTTTTTTTGTTATTGTTGTTTTTTGGAGTATCAGCGTAGCACAACATTTTCCCCACTTGTTTGCAAACACCACCTAGCTTCGTCACATGCTCTGTAACAATAAAGGCATTTTTATGATGCACTATCTTCAGTGCCCTAGCTATTACAATAAGTATTTTCACTCACAGTTGTATTAGACATAATATGCCAAAACCCAGGTTTGCATGTTTGTATTCAGCATCACTTGAACAAACTCTTACTGGAGTCTACAGCAGCTTGACCAATGAAGAACTAAAAGTCATGATCTGGTGTGCGTGCTTTAAAATAATATTAGGTACTGTTGTATTATTTACTGCCAAAGTATCTTCTAGAGAATTTCTAAGCTAAAACAAACACTGCTTCTACTAACACCCTGCGCAGTAGAAGAGTCCCACAGGTAAAACTTCAGCCTCGCTTCTGTGTTAATACCTTGTGCTCCTACTTGCTAAAACAAGGATGTGATCTAAGCCTGTTTTAAGGCAAAGAAAAAAATAACCATATTGCCCAGTGAGGAGAAGGGGAGACCAAAAAAAAAAGTTGTTAGTGTGGTGGAAGCCAGGCTACAGACCCGCCAGGCTGCACATACATCTCAGGAGAACAGGGCCATTAGGAGAGGCAGGCTGAAGTACATTTCTTCCAGAGTGAGATCATCAGCAGGGCAAAAGCAAGGTTTTCCTGCAAAACAAGACAAGCTGCACTGATCTATTCTAGCTGAGTATCTCACCCCCGTCTTTTACCCAGTTCTGAGGGAGAGATCTACCTGTAGCAGTTTCAAATGGTAGCAAGGGTAAAAGAATAGGAAAAAAAGTGATTCAATCCATCCAGATTAATTACTTAAAGCATTTTAAAGATTATGTGGTTGCAATATGCTTTCAGAGCACATGACTTATTTCTCAAGCACAACATTCACATATATTGTACCATACAGTTTTAAAAAAAAAAATACTGTTAGAACTGATGCTTACCAGAAACCAAGCATACCCCAAAGATATATTTCTAGTTGGCTAAAAGAATGTCAGTTCACAAGGGTATACTATACACAAGGTATTCATCTAGAAAACATTAAATAAACTTAACTTCAGTTTAGAAGATTCTCATAAGCTCCTCTTTCATCAACAGAACCTGTGAAGTTTATGCACCTAGTACAGATATATGTGGACCTCTACTCTATCTGTCAATACAACCTCAAAACTATTTATTAAATATATTTTCTTTTATAGATAAAGAGTATGTGAATTAATATCAAAGTTATCCACTTCTCATCAAAATTATTTGATTGCAGGGAAGGTGCCTATTGAAAAAAACTGTGGTATAAAAAACCCTGGAAACAGTACTCAGAAGCAGACTTCACAGGCATGATCAAGGCAAATGACAATTTTTTCCAATCACTTCATCTGCAAGTTAGAAAAATAAAAGAAAAAAGTCCAATGGGCACTTAAGTCTGTTACAATGTCCTTCCGCCAGCTTTAGTTGTACACTTACACTGACAGATCAGCACAGGTAGAAAAGCCAAGGAAGATTAAAAATGTTTCAACTGCCAAAGTTTGCTTTCACATAAAGGAACATAGTCATTATAAGATGTATTTCTGCAATTTTGCAGAACTAATGACAACCCCATCCTCAATTTCCCATATACTACTAACATTTTCTCTCCCTCAGAACATACACAAAACCAAAACCTTCTTTCAAGGTCAAAGACCCATGCTGAGCTGTATCTTTTTTTGTTATGCTCTTACCTTTATTATTTACTTATTTACCAAAAAAAGTTATTTCTCTTTATTTAAATGCATAACACCAAAGTAATGCAGAATCGACAGTGGTGAAATACAGAGATTAGTACAGAAAACTCCTTTCCTGTAAGAAAACCTCAGAGCAGCCTTCACAAACTCCAACCAAACTCCTAGACTTCTGCAGAGAATTCAAACTACGTGTAATTTTCTTATCAAGCTTGAAGAAATTTTCTTGCATCTGCTCCAAGAATTTTAACAGGTGGAAAATTGACAGCATGCAACATCACTTGAGCTGATATCTAATATTCTGAATTCATAGGGGAACTAATTCTGAAGACTATTTAATTCCTTGTTCAGGGAAAATTCCCACTTAAGTCAATGAGACTGTGTGGGGTGAATTTCGCAACTATAACAAAACGATACAATAGCAGCTAGTCCCTAAGATAAAAGAACTTTACTTGTGTAAAACTGCTCTTACAACAAAGGCTGAAATTATCAAAAACCTCGCGTGGGTTCAGATTTCATTTTAATTAAAATTAAACTGAGTTTCAAAACAGTTCTGAGGTATATCAAACTTTAAAGCAATCCTAGGCTCATTTCCACAAGCAGCCACCAAAGCCAGCGTATAGGTTTGCACAAAAATAACTTCGAGAAAATTAACGGCTTCTGCATCCTTAAGTTGTTTTGAACAAACTGTACTTTGTTAGGAGAGATCAAAGGAAACAAAACAAGGATCATAAGAGTTTCTGTAACACGTCAGCAGCGTTACACCTAGACAAGCATCCTAGAGGCAACGCGAAGTGCTTCAGAGAAAAGTGAAGACAGCAGGCTCTTCAGTGACGTTTGGTCACAGACTCCCATAGATTCCGCTTCATTTAATGACCAAGCTGCAACTAGTTAGGGCAATACGACATAAGCACGGCACAAACCCTCCGTGTCATCTAACGGACTATTTCCCTTCAGAAACCTTGCAGTAAGTAATTGGAAATGGCTTATTTCATCTAAAACCCTAGCACTTAAGCAGTTAGCTTATACCTGAAGCATGAAAGTGTTCACTCTTCTAGTAATCCCTCCTTTATTGTAGTATTTAGTTACAGCATGACTGTTAGCATTACCACGTTACAAGCTGTATAAAGGCTGCTGCTTGGAGTTTGTTGCTTGGTTGTTTGGGGGGTTATTGGGAGTAGCATCTGCCTTATGAGCAGTTAATGTTACTGATAATTCCTACTTTATAGAAAGAACACTTTCTTTCACATATGTCATCTCTTCTCAGTTGTTGTTCTTGAACTTCCCTGGTTTTTCATGAGTTTTCTCCTCTATGCCATTACATGCTCTTGAGACCACCCAGGCATTGCACTCCCCAATGACACACCAGCAGATGCAATACAACATTACTGGGAAATTTCCCTTATTTACTATTCTATTCTTAATGTGTTCTCATGTTTCATCTGCTTTGTCTCAGTCTGATGCAGTCACTCCAAGGGAAAAAAAAAGGCACAAAACCAAAAAAAACCCACAAAACCCCTATAACCATAGTCATTCTAAAAACCACATTATCCCTTCTTTTACCCTCTTAGCATTTCTTAATTTGACTTGACATCGTATTGTCTCTTCACCTAGTTTGGATTCATACTGAATCACTCAGCCTCCTCTTGGCTTTGATTAAGTCAAGTTATCATGCATTATCATCCTTTTTTTCAATTTTACTCATATTTTGGAAAAAATATCAAGAGTAAAGCTCCACTGACACACAGCTCACCTTACACAAGGTATTGACCTTGGATGAGCTATTTACGTTTCCTTGCTTCAGAGGTTTTAGACAGTATCTGATCCATAACAGTACTTTGTTCCTCCTCCACATTATTCTTCTACTCATTAAGTTTTCCTGAAAGCATGTAAAAGCCTCACCTGTTCATTGCAACAGACTCTTTGGGGTACTAAATACCAGCGTTACTCAAAACCACCTTGTTTTCTGACATCAAAACGATAGAAATTTCTGCAGAAGAATGATTTTCTCATGAAAAAGGAAAATACGGATCAATCCTTTAAGACCGTATTTCAGTAGCCTAGGGCCAGATCACCACGCTCCCTGCACAGACTCGTGCCTTCGGAAGCGAGCACAGCTGTACTGGTTGGCCCTCTGGGGAACATCCTACCCCGATTTCTGCTGGTTTCCTCACAGATAGGATCTCGTCACAACCTTATTCCCCAGTCACATTTTGTCACATCATCTGCATTCCTCTTCATGAAAAAGAAACATTAGTTATTTTGCTCAGCCTCAAACAAGTTACAGTAGAAGCCTGGGGCAGAACGTTTTGCTCCATTTCTCTATTCATCAGTGTAAATAATTACTACTGAACCTGCAATGAAATAGCATATCTCTATTTATTACTAGAAGAGTAAAATATCAGCCTCGCTTCTCAGCTTGCTTAAGCATTTTCTGGAATATCAGCTCCTCCATACTTAAATGTTTTAATTGCATTAATATCAGCTATGTTACTGCAAAATCCATTAATTCGAGCAAAAGACGATAATTAAAACTAGGAAAGGCTGAGCTTAAGTTTTTGTACAGACAGAGCATAGCAAAGCTAACCACATTCCTAGGAATCGAGTGCTTGTGGTATGCATGAACTGTAGTGACTGATCAACCCTAAAAAGATAATTGGTATAGGGAACAAAGGGTTTTTTCAGTTCAGATGTATGATAGCATAAAAGAGGTAATGCTGGAACTTCTGAGAAACTATTATGAATCTGAGAAATGTCACAACTTCTTTACAATCTGTGAAAAAGTCCCTTCCTTTTGCTTCTGAGGCAACATTACGCTTCAGCAGGCATCAAAAACTTGAAAGTAATGGAATTGGATCAACATCACAGTTCTTTCAGGAAGCTTTGCTTTTTGCCTCTGAGAAATTAATCTTTTTTATGAAACACTACTTTAAAATAAAGCATCCCTCTCGCTGACACTCAGCACATCACATTTAGTGACACAAGAAGTATATCTGCCCCAGTCAAAATATCTATTTTTGAAAGGGAGGGAAGAGGAACACCATTTCCATCTCACCTATTGTTTAATCCTCCAAATCTTAGAAGAGATCTTTGGCATTTGCATACATATTCAGCAAAGGGTTATTCTTTCTTAGCCAAGCTATCAAAGAGCCACCAAGTAATTGCACTGATGTTTTGCTTAGCTACTATATTTACTTTGTGTTGCGGGTCATACCAAACAGATGAAGACTGCAGATACATCCGAGTTTTTAACAGAGCCCTCATTATAGAGTATACATTTTCAATGGACCTGCAACACCTAAGCAGATCTGAAATGCAGGACACATCCTCTAGCGAGAGCAGAGTCAAGGCTCCAGCAGGCTATGATTTTTCAAAAATCGCAGCTGGCAGAAGGGACAGCTTTAAGGCTGTGAAACATTTCTACCACAGAACAGTGTGCAAGATACAGAAGTAACAAATTCTGGTCTAAAAATCCGTACCAGTAATTGGGCCTTGCAATGACTCCACCAGGTGGTTACACTGCAACATCTACCATATATGAACTCCAAAGATTTTTAATTCCCAGAGTGGAAATACCCTGCACATTCAGTACATACTGTTTGTGATTATTTGGCTTTGCTATAACACGCCTCAGGGAAGCATCAATCAGGATACCCATAAACTTCTGAAAAGTTGCAGACTAACCACAATTGTTATAAAGGTATAACTCTAAATACTAAGGGAAAAACAAAACAAAACCAAACCTCACTGCTAACCACCAGCACACTTCTTAAATTCTTACGAACTGCTACAGATTAGGATTAAAGAAAAGCAAGCTTACCAAGCAGTATCTTCTGAAACAGCAAGGAATAAGATTGAAGGAGACACAGATCCCACATAAGTTGGCAGGAAGGGAATTCATGCTGGACAGGTTCAGAAACGCTCTCTCACTTTACAATAGCCTTCTCTTCCATTTGTTTCCTGCTACTTCAGATCACCTGCACATTTTAGGTCATAAAGCTTTATTTTTTTAAAAAAAGTTTATGTAAAAGTTCTCTCCTTACAGACTGTTAGCACTTGCTTCTTCCAGACCAGCTGATTTGACTGGGGTTTTTTGGGGTTTTTTTTTTCCCCCAAGGTGATATTTCAAAGGCTAGGGTGACAGACCAATCTATCAAGCCAATGCTGACTCTTCTTTTACATTTTTTTCCACAATCAAGGAAGTCCAGAACCCCCAGGCTTTTCCAAGCCCAAAGGTCAGTTTTGCCTCAATTATTTGCAGAGCTCTTGATAGTAACCATGTTAAAGCTGCAAGATGAAGGTACCAACGCTCCTTGCTGCTGTTAGAGCCTTGTAAGGATAATAGGGTTCTCCTTCTCAGCTAGCCAAGAGCTGATCTTTCTTTCTGCAAGCTTTGTCCATCCTTCGCACTTTCCATCGAAGCAGCGGAAGAGCTCCAAAGGGTGAAATGGGCTGTTCATTCAACAGCTGTTTTGCGGGTGCTCTTCCACCTTTTCATTCTGTGAGCAGAATCCAGGAGCGTTGCAGATTCTGTAAATAATCTCATGTATTAAAAGGTGCTTTTGCCTGTGGGAAAGAAAAAAAAGACGTGTCTGATGTCAGAAAAGACTTTCATAATTACTGCAAGATTATCTAACTCTAGTTTATCTTGTCAGTGGTAACAATTCTCAACCAAATTACCCCAGGAAAGATGCAACTATTGGAAATGCAGTGACCCAGATAGGAGAGCTTGGATTAGCCCTCTCACATCTTGCTACCTACTTTGAGACTGGACAGACAGTTGAGAATAAAATTGACTGCTGCATGCAAGAAAATAATTCAGAGTGCGTGGAGTCAGGCACGCAACTCCTCCTCTCAGATAATTAAGACACTCATAAATAGTAAGTATACTTGTAAGGAACCCTCCTACCTCGTTTGTGGCCTAGAAATCTTTCAGTACTACCGGTCTTTCATATTAACTTTTTTCCCCTAAGTTTTTCATCATGGATAATTCCAAAAAGTGGCAAACCTCTTAACTCAGAGATGTATTTGTCATTTTAACAGGCCAGATGACTCTACCCAATACCCTGGCGTAAATGACCTACTGAAACACTTTTAAGTTTTTGGAATATTTTATTTCAGATTCTATGCAGTCAGTACTTCTTTTGATTTCCTTACTATTTGCAGTCAAAGAAAAAGCCATGTTACAATGCTAATCAGAACATAAAGAAATATCTAAATATTGCTTTGCAAAAAAAGTAATTTTTGAAATTGAATGAATAATTAAAGAAGATGGAGACAGAGTTGAGTCCATGTATGTGGGTTATGCGGTACAGTAGTTCTGAGGTATCAGCATAACCTCATACAGATCAGCAATCAAGTCATTACGGTAGCCCATGAATCACTTTATGTAGCTGGGCACACACACCTGTCTCAAATTTACACTGAAAAGGTCTATTAAATCATCCTTCTCACCATTTGAAATTATGTAAAGGCTTTTACTCCATAATTTCAGAGTTCTTCAAGCACAGATTGTCACAGCTGAACTGTCAAATTATTATATTCATGTAACAGTCCCCACTATTTATATGAAATTAAATATAGTTGGAATTATTTGATCAAAATCAGCCAATAGTTTGTGGCAGAACTTGAAACACTGGATCCCAGTACCCCAGCTTCACACCAGAGAAGATTATTCTTTCCCTTGTTCTGTAGTACCTACAGTTATGAAGCACTCTTTAAGGGAGCAACTAAAGAAACTAAAAGTTATCTACAGCCCATCACAGACATAGTTTGAAGAGGACAATAACAAGACATTTCATTTATTCCTTTTATGTCTCCCAGTGAGATGTTTTGGTTTTAAATATCAGACACAGATCCACAGTGTATGAGAGACTGAAATGTGAAAGTGATAAATGAAGCAGAAAGCTCATGTCAGAGATTAAAGTCTTACTTATTATACAGAAACACACATAGATTTCCCCGACTTCTATATTTGTTCAAAAAAGAACCTGGAAATTTTGCACATTCCTGAACATCTTGCAAGAGGGCAGAAATACCATCAAGAACACCAAAACTGGAAGATAACGCGTCTCCATAGTTAACTGTTATGCATATGCCACGTCACATAGCTGTGGCTGAAAAGACATTAAGTGCTTGAAATCCCCTTGGAAATTATGCTAGCATTGAAATAATTCCTGTCATCGTCAGATTTTCCCTATAGACTTCAATCAAATTGTTCCATCAATAAAATAGTGTGCATGAAACATTGCTCTGTCGCTTTGCAACTAAGTCTGAACAAATATTTATGTAGTAGCTTACATTTCTAGCTGGTAAAAAAATTCCACAAATAAGCCACATAGAAAGCTACTCAGCATTTAAAAACCAAAATTTATGCTTTATGTAAGAAACTGTCTTCACTCTTAAATGACTACAGCTGTCGTAAGATTTGCTTCTATTATGTGGCAAGTTTCTGTATGAAGAGAATATTGTGCACACATAAATTACCCTACAATCACTCTAGGTATCTTTGCAAGTAACAACAAACCCAATAGTTTAAGGGGATTGTTTTAAAGTATCTATGTAGAAATTAATTTTAATGCAGAATTGGCTGCATTCTTAATCATAAGTCACCAACTATGTCACTATTGACCAGTGATTAAAACCCCAAGCATTAAAAGACTGAATATTTAAACAATGACACTAAAGCACACACCTTATTATTAGTACTTAAACCCATCAATTCATACTCCGAACAAGTGCTCTAATTTGATAAAAGCGTCTCGGTAAAAAACAAAGCAGCACACTAAACATAGCAACTAGACCACAAATTCTGTAGTAAGTTTACTTAACTAACAAGCAGATAAATGCCAAGTTGTGTTCGCTGTGTAGGTTTATGTGATGCCTGAAAGGGATGGTGGCACTAGATTAATTTAGGAATAAATCAAAGTAGTTTGGGAGTGAAATATCAGTGCGAGGAGGGAGTAATACTGTTTGTTTATTTCTAAAGAATAATAAAACGGACAGGCACAAGAGGTGCCAAGAAATATTATCAGTGGGCCAATGCAACCCATACAAGAAACAGAAGATACGATATAGATGCTGAATCACATGTAGGCTTTTTACTTTACTGGAACTGAACTTGCACCATGGTAGGACTTCCGTACTGACTTTCTCAGTTAAAACAGTGGGTGTGCTGAGGTGAGAAATGTATCGAATACCCCAGTGAAGGATCTGGCCCTAGGCTTTCAGCCTTTTTACATTATGTAGACATTAAACATAACACAACAATATAGAACACATTGATTGTTATGCTTAAAATAAGACCTAAAGCTTTCTATTTTGCCTGGAGGCTGGCATAGAGCCTCCCAAAATAAAATTTTAGTTAAAGAATTACTTTCTTGAGAATTCACAAATAAATCTATTTACGAAACAGAACTGTTAAGCTGGCCCTTCAGGAAATACAGGTGCACAAAGTATGAGATTATATTTGTTACTTTTCCAAACAACCTACATGAAAAAGTCAGACACATAAATCGGTAGTTTTTTAGAGAGGGCTAATACAAGTTTTATTTTTCTTTATCCCTCAAAAAAAAGCTTAATATTCTACCCAGAGACCACAGAATAATCGTCATTCTCAACAAGCAATCACATAATTTTCACCTTTCAGAAAGGACATCATCTTATTATTTCCATAAGAAATTTGAGGTCACAAGCTCCCTCAGCAAAAGTAGCTATGGTTTCCATTCACGGGACACCATTCACCACCAGGGGAGGGACCCACATCTTCCCCAGGAATTCCTTGGGTTCATTCCTTGAAACAGTAAAAGGAGGTGGTCTACTGTCCTAAAGGCATGGTGAAGCCAGGTGTGCTAATCCTGGGGGATTAGCATCTTGGATCTATCACTCATATTAGGTTAATGACAAAGATATGGCAAGAATATACTAGCATCCTGCCACCACCACCCTACATGTAATGCCTTTAGCACAGCAGATGTGCTAACCAAGCTGTGGGCCTTTTAGACTTCGTAGCACATCGCTCTTCTTCCATACTTTACAATATTCTAAATATTCCTGAATGTATCTGTATCTCCTGGGACAGAGCGCATATCGCTGCAAGCCATGATAACAAAAAGGCTAAAGTTTCCTTAGGTCCTTAGTAAATGACAGCAAGTCCAACCTTCCCTCTTAGTAATGCTACAAAACTACAGGTGAATTTATGCAGGGCATATTCAAACAGCATTTTTAGTGTCTCAGTCTTATTTAAAGGATATATTCACCAAGACACTCAAAGGCACATATCCACACAGAAGAATTAAAAACCCAAAATGCCAACAGTCTTAAAACTTAAAAATTAGAGTCGCAGATAAAGAGATAAGCAAGGCAGATACTGATGCATATATGCATGTGTAATGGAGTAAACATCTTTTAATATTCTTTCTCCAAAATTGTTGGTAAATACTTTTCATATTTAAATTGTGAAAAAGCTTAAGTAAATTGTGGAGACACCTGGAAAGGTTCAACCTTAAAGTTTAAATGCTCAGAACACTATAGCCAGCAGAGCAAAACAGAGCTGCTTCTGTGGTATCAACCAGGGCAGTTGCCACTGCTACCCAAGTCTGTCATATTAATAGAGACTTCTTCAGAATCTTGTTCATACTGAAGTCAGTTTGAGTTTCACTCCATTTGCTGACACACAGCTACAAAACAGAAAACACAGCATGCCCAGCTAGGCTTAATTCAGCCATTCCTAAACTACAAAGAACACTCAATAGCATCTGAATGGGTAACAAACATATGTAAAATGAATGCTGAGATTCCTTTCATCAATGCAAAAAGTTATAATTTAATGTCATTTAGATCATGCAGGCTATCTACTGGAATTATGTAAAAGTTGCTAGATCAATAGAGTTCGATATCCTTTAAGTTTTCAGCTATTCAGTGGCTAAACCAAGACCTGAGATACCAGATTTCAAAACTATTCAAAAGGCGTAGGGGAGCAACTCATTGCCCAGTTCAGACGTTGGGGACACTGGAGTAGAGACAGCGCTCTGTTCAAACAAATTGGAAAATAACAACATTGGTGTTGGCTTTGGAGGGTATTTCTGGGATCATCACCTGGTACGTGTGACTTTTGGTACAGATACAGTATTAGCGACAGGGAGTGCTCCGTGTCACATGCTGCAGAAGCAAACCATCCAGCTCCCTGCTCGTCTACCCTTTCTGTCCCCGGGGAAAACCCTACCTCCGCATGCGGATGAGTGCAGTCTCACAAGACCAGTTTATCTCTCTCCAGTAGCATGGTCCAGCCTGACATGACGGGAGGAAGGAGAGGTCCTGCAGAGCTCTCCTTGCTCAGCCTCCCAAGCACGAAGACTGCTTTGGGAAAGGCTTGAATGGGGTCAGTGTATTCCCATTTGTACTCCTCTATTAGCTTTGCCCCACTCCCCACATACGCTGAGCAGTCACCAAGAATGCTTGAATATTAAGCTGCAGTAAAAGTGAGGTAATAATTCTACTAAATGGGAAATGGCCTAATTGCATCTGACACTTGCTTTTTTCCTAAGGCCACCGTGACCAAGATCCTACTTTAAATATCCCTAGGACTGGAACACAGATTTATTAAAATGCCGTGCAGCTTCAGCAGCCCTTTACTACACCATGACTATCTTGCATCACAGATGCATGCCTTCTCCTTATTCTGCCATAAAAGGAAAATTAAAAAAAATAAGAAACCAACTTCTTTCAGATAGGAAAAAAATCCTTTTTAGATGACAGAACTCAAGTTGAAATACATCACTTTTCAATTGATTTTTACCCTCATAAGCTTATACAAGCAAAACATTGCATCTGACGTTACTACCTATGAGTTCAGTTTTTGGCTTCCAAGTATGTTTCAGCAGGCTTGCTATTGGTGAAATTATGACAACTCACTTATAGGTCAGGGATCAGATTTTCTTTCTTCACAAGCCACAAGGAGCCCCTGAAAGGGATTATTTTGACCAAATTCAGAAGACTGAAATTGGTTTGAGCTCGAGAGACACTACAAGCTACTATTTAGTTCTCTTGAAATCTCTTGGCATCACTAATGAAAATTCACACTGAAAGGATGGATACCATGCTAGGGTAACCTTCAATAAAGAGAAAGTAGAAACAAAAAGCAATTTACTGTGCCCAACTTCCTTTATCCCTGTTGTGTTTGCTAATTATGGAAAGTTTTATGAACAACAACTTCTTTCTCCTAGACCAGGTTTTACTTGTTCTTTATTCCACAATGAAATTAGGATACAGGGTTTAGGAATTCACTTTTACTCCCAAAACCCACCTGCAATCTCCTAAGTTTTGATTACACTGACTTCACAACAGAACACAGAAGGGAGCATAGAAGGAAATGCTTTTTGTCCCCATACAGAAACCTTGTCATTTTGATAATTAGTACAAGCAGCAGTTATTTAAAAAAAAGTGGTAGGGACACAAGTTTGTATTTAAATACAATACATAGTGCACTGGGGACTTGTTTATCTGGATTCTTATTATCCAAACCTCCTACTACACAAAATTGGGTCATCTCCCCGAAGTGCATCATCTGAACCGAGAAGTCCCCTGATTCTGAAACCTCATTTAGCTGAATAAATTCCATACCCCTGCTCTACCTGGGTAGACAGATAGTTCTTCTCCACACTCAGGTTCAGGTTCTCATAGTACCCACTTTCAAAATATTACGGAACAATATTGTCCAATTTGACTGCATAATACAACTCCATATTTGTTTAAGTCTTCTTGCTTACATACAAGGCTGACCCACAAGCTCAGACACCTAAGGCTAAATGTTTTTGAACTGCCCCAAAATTGCTTTGGATTGAATAACTGGCGAAAGACTAGCAGTCCTACCACACCTGTATGCATTACACTGATACAGCTCTGCACTCTCACCTCATTTGCAGGCTGGACAATATCTAATATCTTTTATTATGGAGTTAAGACCAACCCCCAAATGTCCTGTACTTGAGCTAACAGCTACAGTATGCCCAAATGTAAATTTGGTTACTGTAAAAGCAGTTAATAGCTGCTGAAGATTTAATGACACAGTCAAGGTTTATTACAGAATAATATTTAAAATGTGATGGAAAATAATTTTTTATTTCTATATGACATTCAAGATAATAAAAGCATTAAGCCACAATAGACACAAAAGTAATGCCTATGCTTATAGACATTAAAGAGCCTATCACTAAGACAGAATTTTAAGGTTATTTTTGATGTCCCGCTCACAAATACTATGCTATTTATTGATATGCAAGATAATAAAATAATAATTTCCAATTATCAGTGCATCATGGTGAACATATAATATGATTTACTTTTTAATTAAGGAGCAGTTTCCAAGGCTGAAATAGTTCATTTTTAATCAAGAAGAAAGTCATCATCTTTTTCCTATAAACTCTAAACCCTTGAAGAGCTTAACGAGCTACAAGGCTGACATTTCAACCACTAAACTTTGACTAAAACCATAAAATATTAAGGTTTGTTTTATTTAGTGGCACAGCTAACATGATACACTTTGCTGGTGGTGTTTCCGGGCATAATATGGGTTGGGTTTTACAACCAGTGAGAAAGTCAATGCAGTCTGAGCAAAGCCCAGGAGAGAAGTCAGCAAAGAGTGGGGGTAAAACCGCAAACTAATTTAAATAAAATCATAGTTCTTGGTCAAGACCAGTGGCATACAAAAAAAAATGGGAGGGAAAACTCGGGTGCCGAATTGACCTGGTAACATTAGGACAAGCTGTCCCAAAGGTAGAGGTTTTAAGCAGGAACTGGGGCCAGAATAACGGTTTGGGTTTTTTTTTTTAAATAGATACCAGTAAATACAATTGTCTGCTTCACTATGACAAATGGATTCTGTATATTTATATATTTTTATAATGTATTCATATTGGTATGCAAATTTGTATATCTAAGGTATATTTACATATTATGTATCCAAAAAGGGAATTTTGGTAGCTGTATAGAAGTATGTCTTTCCTCCTCTTCCTTCCCCATTCTGGCCATTTCTGTAGAGCATTTCAAATTGTACAGATAAAAAGAACTACAATTAGTCTATTAAGCAGAGACTATCAAATATTTGGAGCAGGGTAAATACGGTTCAGTCCTTTACTGAATCAGAAGGAACTCCAGCTCTGTTTCCTCATCCGATCTGCAATCCAGACAAGCCTGTCCACATGCTCTCCACAAGGTTCCTTTGGCTGAAACTTTCTTCTTCCCCCCTCACCACTGTGTTTCCCGCATCTCATGACTTTCAAGACATCCTTTAAAATTTACCTCCCTACATACACCTCTCCCTACAAGAGGAGCAGGGTACAATGCTGGTTAACTATTTTCAATAAACATTAGCTGAATGCGAATAGGTACAAGGCGATTCAAGCCAGAACCATGAAGTTGAAACCTCATTACCCAGGTAATAGTACAGTGAGACACTCACCCCTCTGCAACCAAGTGCCTCCCAGGCACATTTCACATCACAGCACACCTTACAAAAGCTCTCCTTGGGCGGACGAGGGCTAAGGCAGCTCACAGACCTGCCAAGAGTGTTCATCCAGAGAACAAAGTGAACCAAGGCACATTGTTTGAAACACACGTCCGACACTTACCACCATTAGATGCATCATACCAATAATTTTATTTCTAGATCAGGTATACTCTTGAACCACTGTTTTCTGTTTATGAATTTATATTTTGCAGAGATAAATCATACTAGTGTGCAAGCAGAACCAGTCTAAAGGAGGGGGATAAATTCAGAAATTTTAACCCAGACTGTTGTACAAACCTCACATTTGCTGGAAATAAGGATGATAGCCCACAGACAAAAGATCTAATAGCATTTTTCATTAATTATGCACTAATTCCTTAAAATTATTCAGAGCAGGCTGGACAAGCCTTGATGGATTTCAAAGGCCAGCCTATGTCTATGTACTAAATAGCCCACATTTATTAAAATCCAGCTTTCAGCTATGCATAGTGCACACTGCCACTCCAATAATTTTCCATAAATTGAGGGACTTGCAAATGTAGATTAATTGAGGCAATGAAACAGCAGCTAGAGTAAAGAAATTAGATATTCCCTTTCATGGTTTCTTCTCTTGAACTTTCAGATTTCACAGTGGTGGGCAATTCCCCAAAATAAGCCAGCAAGGGAATATAAGCTCAAACAGCATTTATTAAATCCAACGGCAGAAATGGATAGGTAAACGGTTACATACAGACTTTGCTTTCTGTCACATGCCATTTTGAAGCAACCAAAGAAACACACGGTTGAGTGTTGTGGTTTGGCACTTTGCTTGTGATAATAGCAAAAAAGCAAGCATAATTTGGCTTGTCATCTCTCTTTGTTGCTAAATCACAGATGATTTGGGGATAACTGTGTTTGTTTCCTAGGACAACTTACTTTTGGGGATAAAAAAAAAACCAAAACACCACACAACAAAAAGCCAAAAACCCACACAGAAACAACCAAACAAGAAGAATAAATGCAGCAAAGCCCATGGGCTGTTTAATTTCCTGAACAGACTTTGATGCTTTAAGCATACACACAGCATTTTGTGAATAATTTCTTAGTCAGTTGGTTCAGGGTGGCTCCAAACTGTGCAAGTAGTTACTGAAGGGCTTTCATGACGTGACAGTAGAGTGGCACTGAATAACAGAGGCATTAACACCTGGAGTCCTCAGTGCGGGATACCAAATTATGTTCTTTGGCAATCATTTCTACATTGCTGCAAGTAAATCTGCCACTTAATAAATTCTTAGAAGATTGCAACCTATGAAAACAGCCTATGTTTAGAGCCACTGTTGGGCCTCCAAACTTCGTACAGGGACTAAAGTGGCTGGGGAGTCCCTCCTGCATTTGGAAAAAGCAACAGCAAGTTAAACATCCCCCGTTTTCTGGCCTCACTACCAGCAATGGGGCCAGGAGAAACTCTCTGCTTCGAGCCATCCCATCTCATTCCTCTTTTACATCCTGCCCACAGGTGCACCGAGTCTGGTCTCAACATTTGGGAAGGGCAACAACAGGTAATCAGATACATATGCTTCAGCTGAGTGTACCTTGTAGCCTGCCTCACATAGCCAGCCCCATTTTCTTCACTGGACACATAACAGTGATTGCTTTAGCAGCAGAGCCACAAGAAGAAACTCAGAGGGCTCCTGGGTCTCTGCAGAGCCAGGCTTCTCCACCTCCCAAAGCATAAAAGAACTTTTTCCTTATATTTCTCTTCCCCTTCTGCAAAGCTAGGTAGGTGAATACTACTTATCATTCAGAAAGCACACAGCCAAGATAACTGCACTGGTCTAGTTACAGAATTAAGAGATCAATAATAACAACAGAAAACAATAATGATGAAGTTACTAAGATTAGTGTTTGCATTTCAAACATAATGAAACCACCCAACTCCAAATTAATTTTTAAAAGTAAGCATCAGCAGATAGAGGGGGTTTTTTCCACAGCAATTTCCACTGCTAACCCTTTCAGCTGTCTTAACACAGTCTTTAAACTACATACATTACTACTTTAAAATACTTTGATTTTTGTTGAAAATAACAGTCCTAATTTCTTTGGAGGAGGTAACTTTGCTCTCAAGCCTGGCTGGTATCCCGTTAGCTGTTACAACCCTTTAATTTGCGCTGCGTTTTACAGAAGTTCTTTAGAATGGAATAACAACATTGAAAATACATGCAAGTAGAGAAGTCATGGGGAGTTTCCTACCTGCAGGGAGCAGTCCGAGAAAGAAGGCAAGCTGAGAGCAGCCTCACCACCTGGGCTCAGCCCCATAGCACCAGAGCCAGGCAAGCAGGAACAGCAACAGCAAGACATCCCATGGACATTTTGGGCAAAAGCAAGGCTATAGTTTGGCAAATCCAAAGAACAAGTCAGGAGCAGAGCCAGAAACAAACCCACCTACAGCGTAGCTCAAGCCCAGACTGAACCCCAGAGCACAGCTTAAATAGAGCAGTAATGAGCGGGGGTGGGGGGGGTGGGGGGGTGCCAGGTGAGGCTGGTCAGGGCAATTAAGGCTTATTGGTGCCTTCGAGGCATGACACAGTGTTTTGCTTGAATGAGCTTTAATGAGGAAGATGACCACACTGTAGCAAGTGAATATTGCATTGTAAGATGTACCAACCGATCGCTTGCTTGAGCCAAATAGTTATATGGTGTAGATCAATGGAAATCTGCCTCATCTTACGATGAATTCTGCACACACTCACATGAAATTCATAGGAAACCCAGTGGGAAACACCAGTCTACAATTAATAAACCCTGTTCAATACTGCATACTTTGATGCTGCTGCCTTCTAGGCTGCTTTCACAGCATTTTCATTCTGAAAATGGACTGAGAGGTCAGCCATTCTGCGAGGATATTCTGCCATCACAGATCACATCCAACCCCAAATCTGGAAGAAGAAATAACACAGAACAGGGTGGGGGGTTGTCCAAGAGAGAGCTTTTTAATGTGAAAAACACTAAAAGTCAGGGGAGTATCTGATCAGCAGTTCTAGTTTGTCTCTCCCCTGCCTGCAGGGTGTGTGCTCATGCCCGTGGGTGTCTGAACATCCACACATGTGAGCTATCTACATACTTAACACTCTAGTTATCAGCTCCTCAGCCTCCTTAACACTCTAGTTATCAGCTCCTCAGCCTCCATTAGCCTGGTTACAGACAATTCTTGAAGTTTGCAGTATGTCTCCCAGGACCTGCCATACTTCTCCCAATCCTGTTCTTTGCAAATAGACCTTTGGCTTTCCCAAGCCAAGGAAGAGTTTATATTCTCTATGTATAGGATTTGGGGAACAGTTCTTCAAAATACGTAAGCACCAGAACAACCTCTTTTCAAATAAATAAAATGTACAGGACAATGAACTGCTCTTTCACTCTAAAAATCCATCTAAAATCCTGAAGATAACTTGTTTACCCCCTCCATATTTTTATATCTTGTTTTCAACATCCTCGTACAATATCTCAGAATAGACTGAACCACCTGTCTAAAAGCATTCATCTTTCCCTCTTGAACTACACTATCCCATTCTGATGGTTGAACTGCACCTGAAGTAAAGCCCAGCCATCACAGAAGGAACGTACCCAGCAAGTACACCATCACTCTGCATAACGGGAGGGTGTCTTGCATCACAAAATGTAAAGAAAAGCTCAAAAGAGCGGACCCTCCGCTTCAAGCATGCTCACTTGCCAGTGGTTTTGCAGGCCATCGCTGCTTGCAGCTGCTTGTTTGAAAAGATCAAGAAAAAAATGGGAAGAACAAACCCTACTTGAGAATGATCGCTGTGGCCTCATTCAAAATGCAACTAGCAGAATCAGTTCACGAGTCAGAATCGGTCCACGCTGGCTCAGGTGGTCTGACATCTGGCCAGAGAAATCAGGTATGATCTACAATGAAATGAGCTGAACACGGAGTAGGAAGGAGATTATCTGAGTGACTGGCAAAGTGAGATCAGGATAGCTGCAAACACAAGATCTAATGACAAATATTCATTCATTCTTTGGCTTCTTAAGCATAACTCTCTACATTTCACCGTCTCTCCATAGTTGTAACACCCCTGTCTGACTTCTATACTCTGTCCTTCATTCCCTCATCCCAGGCCATATCTGATGTGGGGCACTTCTCCAGATTTTGAGCTGTTCAGGGGATGGAGGATCTTTCCTAAACATCTGAGCCCCTGAGGTACAGATGCTGTGCTTAATGAATTTGCTGCTATATGCTACCTCATTTCAGATAATAAATGTAATAAAAACCTCTTATTAATAAAGGCATGTATTTTTATAAATGCATACTTTCATAAAATATAAAATAACTTTGAAACTTAAACCGAATCACATCAAAACGGTAAGAGAACGAGCGTGGCGTTCACCTTGAAAAGGAAAAATGCCTGCATGCATTGAGAGAGAGATATGCCTGCGTACGTATCGGTGGAGACAGTGGAGCCACCTGAAGCAGCTGTGTGAAACTGCAGAAGGAGGAACAAGCTCTTTCCCCCACTTCTTTCTATTATGCTTCCTGTAGTGCTATTGAATCAACAGCAAGATAGGAAGATTCATACACAGAAACAGAAGCAGCTTTTAAGTGCCTCCACTATAAACAATACCAAGCGGAAACAAAGGCACAGAAGTGAATGTCCCTAACAAACAGCGCTGCCTATTAATAGTCTTGTATTGCTGTCAAATTTTAGGAATATCATTTTCTGTGGGTTTTCTTTTCCCCTGTTGTTTTCATCTGCCAGGAACACCCACTGCGGGCAGCCAGCTAGCTAGTGTTTTTGGCAGAGGAAAGCTACTCTACAAAACTTGAAGCCTACATTTCTCAAGAGTTCTGCTCAGCTGCTGTAAAATTTGATGGGTGAAAACACTATTTCCACATTCATACTTTTCCTGACAATTTCAGACATTTTTTCTGACCCTCTTGTGCAGTGAAACACCACAGTCTCCTTCCAGCTCTAAATCAAGTAACAGCCAAGAAAGAAACAAATAAAAACTCTAACCTTATTGTGGTGGTGATATTGCCTTCCTTACTTTGCTTTTTTATCAGTTAAAACATTTTCCTTGCCAACACTGGATAGCAGCCGTGATGTAGGCTTTAATGAGACTGAGCCTTAGATTTGTTTTCCAGAAACTGACAGATGTAATCATTTGCTGTTCCCCAATTCATTAGAAAGGGCAAAAGCAGGAATATATGAGCTCATCCCAGCTCCTGCACAATGGTTGACCTGCTTTTATTGGAAAGCAAGGCTTATGCAGCGACAAAATCTCCCAGTCCCCATCTTTTGAGCAGGTTCACCTAAATTCGACAGAAAGGCTGTGCTCGAGTTCTCAGAGCTAAATGATCTGGGCGAGTTGCACCCGCACCGCCTTTATGACTGAGAGCTTGGGCTTTTCTCCCACCCAGGTCTTTACTTGTCTGCCTCACTGCAGACTCACTGCAGCCAGAGTGAGAATCGTGTGGGCAATGCAGATTATCTAAAAAATGCAGGATCGAGTGAAGGCTCTGATTCCAGCTTATCCCAGCTGCACAGGTAGACTCAGTAATACACTGCCAGATGTTTGATGACTGAGGCTGGATAGAGGAAAGATACTGTGTAGTCCTCTCACCAAGGGACAGGCTACAAAATAAGTCATTACCAGGTACCGTAAGATCTGCACAGCCAAGAAATGACAGAAACATCCTAACAGGGAAAACTCACACTTTAATAAATCCTATCCTGTCAAAACACTGGATACAAATTCATAAAACATCAGGCTTCGTTTGCTCCAGCGCTCAGAGAATTATTCATTTAACACTATTTCCTGATTTGACTTTAATTCTCATCTTATTCGATAATTTAGCCAATGTGTTCTTTGCACTGATAATTTTATGAGACAAATTAAAATGATAAGCAGCAAGCATCACTTAAGACATTGGTGCTGAATCGTGTTTGATAGATGGTCGTTTTGAATGACTGTCTTGCTAACATGTTTGTTGATTATCCTTCTCCCTCACCCACATACACACAAACTTTTTCTGTTAATATTAGCTTTCTGCGTCTTTTGGAAAGTGTGGGCCTGACAGCAACAACATGAATTTGGCAGTCACTGTGCAGACTCCCAGACACTACAACAGTGTTCTGCTCTAACTGTTTCCCTGCTCTCTTTGAACAGTGACAATTAATCATGTCAAATTGTGCCAGATGCCAAAGCAGTTTTGTGATGTCAATAAAAATTCAGAGGAGACTTGCTTCAGATGAAGACAGAGATTCATTTCAACCGGTGATCTAAGCAGGGTTCAGACCTAGAGGTAAAAGGCTGTTGAACTAATTTACTGCACATCCTCCATTTCTGCAGTCCTGGGAATATGAGGTCATATTTTAGGAATGAGAATTAATATATTTCACTGGTTTTAACACATGCTGGCCTCATCCTGTCATCTTTATAAGTAGGAACGATTCATTGGCTTTCATTAAAGTACACATGCACCACAACTTCAAGACAGCATATCATCTGCTATATAAAAATAGGAGCAAACTTTCTCCTTCTTTTTTTTGTAATGCTAGTGTACATTCCAGTATCTAATTAAATAAAATTTCTTTCTCATAGTGAACTGTAGATGCTGGTCAACAGCTCTGGTTAATTCCCATGACAAGATATTTTGGGTTTTTTTTCTCCTTCGTGTTCACAGCAGATCATTTTAATTCCAGCTGAGACTGAGTGAAGCAATGCTGATTTCCCCAGATGGTTCTGCTTTCTTAGACAGAACCCTGATGGAATGATAATTACAGCTGAGAAGATAGGCAAAACTGTGAAATAAATGATAGAAAAAACAATAACTACATTTCACCAGCATGCACAAGCTAAGTGAAGTGATCATATGATTCATTATTGGCCTCATGCATGATGCTGCCAGGTTGAGGCATGTTTTTCATTCCTCATTAGATTTCCCTACTCTTTTCCACACCTCTTTTCTATGATTCCACAATGATCGGCAAATCCCTAAATTACGAGAAATGCTCTTCTTTCATACCTCTCCCATGTGAGAAACAAGGAGTATCAGCAGGGGAAAAGCCATTTATTGGATTATCAGAGATGTTACTTCTTGATATTTCCTTCAGAAAGACGTGAAACTCCTTTTCATTTGGAAGCAGCTTTGCCATGCTGTTAATGGGAGTACTATGCATGATCCTAGCAGCCAAAAGGAAAACAAAATACATAGCCAGCTGACATACGGGTGGGGTCTGGCTGTCTCGCTACCACTGACAGCACAGAATGAATGGATACGGTATTTGTCTGATCCAAGTAACACTGCAAGGCCTCGCAACACCTTATGCATACTCAGTAACAGAGAAAAATGCTGCACACAGCCCCCATCAGCGGCCATTAAGCAAAACAGACTGTTTTGGTGGAAGAGACTTGAGGAAATGGCTTTATACACTCATTCATCCCGATTCTCAAATATTTTCATTTGCTGTGAAGTTCCTGCCTCAACACGTAATTTGTAACAGCTCTTTCTACTTGCAGATATCCTGGGATAATGATGAGTAAGGCCAGTAATCACTGAGAGGTGTCCATGACAGCTTCCCTGATTATGCCCATTTCTTTCTATTAAAAGATTTTCCTTGAGACATCCATTAGCAGCACGGATCACAGCAATGAGAGCGCGTGGTTGCTTTCTTCCTGCACCTTGATAACGGAGCACAGAAACAGCTTAACAGGGAGCGCTCATGGCAGCCAAGTCTCCTGTTAAACAGGCGAGTCAGCAGAGACGCAGCTTTGCAGACATCCACGTGTGAAGCATCTGCATAGAGTGGGGCTGTCTCATATCCCCCACTGACTTTAAACTCTTAACTAGAATGTACTACAATTTATCCTACCCTCCAGCTGAGCTAATGGAGGGGCAGGCTACTCCTGGGATCATTATTATTCATTATTATTTTATAATGCCTGCTGGTGTTATTTTAACAGCTGCTCGCATGAAGGAATACATAAAAGATAGGCCACCTTTGTGACACCGGCACTAGGCACATGCCTAGGGAACAGAGAGCGAGGACAGGACGGTGCTGGGTCTCTGTGGCAGCACTAGCATTATCTCTCTGTAACATCCGTGCTAATACCACGCAAACTCTGTGATTACAAGCATCACCTTTTAAAAAATGAACTGAGCTAACCTACAGTCAAGCTTGGGTTTGGGGCATGCTGGGGACCTGCAGCTCCAGCTGAACTGGAATTGCAGAAGCTTTAGCAGGCAGAGAGGAGAATTACTAGGAGCACAGGGGGAATAGCAAGCCTATTACGAGGGCAGACTAAGAGAGCCTGGTTTTCTTAGTGTAATAAAATGAAGGCTGAGAGGGAGTAAGATTGCTAACCCCAGACCAAGAAAGCAAGGCAACAGAAGAGATAAGCACTGGGGAGGGAAATGAGCAACGTGAGCTAAAGGACAAAATCAAATTGTTCCAGGCTGGCCATGGCTAGAAACTACCTGTCAGAAGAGCATAGCTGTGGATAAAACCCATCAGTAGGAGAAACGCGAGCAAAACCTTACGAATTTTACAACGCGGTTTGATCGTATCTGTAAAGGGTTCTCTAATTCAAGACTTGGGATAGGAAAGCACCAAGTCAGGTAGCTGGGGAATACAGGTGACCTCTCCAATCCTGTGCCCCTACTCTACTGCATCCACCCCACACCTCAGAATTGCTCACAGTCACGTGCCAACTGGCATGATCGCTCTGTCCTTTTCATATTGCCCTACAGAGAAGAAATCAAGGGACTTTTAAGAAGAAAATGATCAGTGATCAAGTGACGTTCTGTAAATGACAGGTTTACACGCTGAACACTTTGGTAGGGGAAACAGTTTTCAGATTCCTACTTCTGTTACAGCTTAAGATAGCAAGCTTAGTACTAATGGGTCCTATGGTGTGATTTTTCTCCGCAGAAAGCAAATGCATTTCAGCCTTCCAAGATCCAAACAAAGACAGGAGGAAGACACAAAATGCACGATGCAAATACACAATCCCACTGGGATGTTATAATGTTTCTGAATGAAAAGCATTTTCTCTAAGCTCTCTAATTATGCTTTTTTCATAATGTAAAAGTAACACAACTTTAAAAAAAAATAATTTGCTCAGCTTGGAAATTTTGTTTTGCACAGGGAATTTTGGAGGCTGGAGACTATGGCCTGATAAAAGCCAGGTGAAGGTAAAAGTACACGATAATGCATAACTAGGATAACAGATTAAAAGCTTGCTGGAAGAACATGGAGAAAACATTTTGGGAACAAAATTAAAAACAGCTGATTCGTGTGGTGAAAAACATTGTGGAAAAACAGTAGATAAGGGTACAGGCAATATGTTGTGAAAGACAGGTGGAGCAGGTACTTCCTGAAGCAAGAAAGAAATGACGGAAGTTGAGAATGGGTAAAACAAAGGGTGGAAACTGGAAAGGGCTGTGATTAGAAAGGCCCTGCACAAATAAAGAGGCAATATAAGAAAGAAGCTGAGAGAGGCTGAAGAGAGGGAGGAAAGAATAAGAGCTGAAAGACTCAAAACAGGAAAATGTACCCATACTATGCACACCTCTGAGTAACCAGATGTCTGGGAGCATCCAGAAAACCTGATACCATCTTTTCCACCTACTATACAAACCAAATATTGTAGCAAGGAAGCCAAAACTAAGAAAAAATAATATAAATATTTTAAAATTGGCAGTTCAACTCTTCCCTTAGATGCAGCCAGAGAACTGAAAGTCACTACCACGAATACTCACAGGATGAAAAGGACAAAGCAAGGATTACACTTCAGGAAAGAACAGTTGCTCAGTACATTGAGCCAGAAACTTTCAAATTTAGGTCCTAATTCCATGACCAACTGAGTGTTTTCTGTATGCGAACTTCATGTCAAGAAGTTCAGCACACAAACTATACTCGTACACAGACAATATATCCTTGGCTTTACCAGTCAGAAAAGGAGAGGCACCGCCAACACATGTTGCTGGTTTGCACTCCGATGCTAAGTACCACTTTCCCAAAGCATCTGACCAGATCCACGTGCAAACCCAGTAAAACCATTCATTTCCTGGCAACTTAATGGAACCTGCTGGATTGTCAGTCAGTGGACTCATGTAACTTCTGTATGAATGCATCTGCAGTTGTATGGACTGTATCATGAATCCTTTCCATAACCTCCCTTCTAACAAAAACAAACAAAAAAGTCTTTTCTTATTCCTCTTGTCTGTTCATATTCCTAGCTCTTCTCTGAATCCCAACAATCTTTTCCAAATCACAGCCAGTCACATCTACCTTTATTTCATGGAGAATTCACGAGTCTGGTCTTCTTCAATCTTTACTAGAAATAGCCAAAGGCTCATTGATCCTAAAATCCCAAAACATGAAAAGTTTGTGGAAAGTATTCTGCATAATGTCTGAGGGGAAAAAACAACACGACTGAAACACAGCATGACTTTTGTTCTCTCTTAGAGATAAGAGGTTGCCTCTTTCTTCTTCCTGGCAGACTGCATGGGAGTTCAGAAGAACAGAGGCCTTGCTGGGTGACAGAAGAGTCACAAGAGACAGAAGAGACTTGCCAGCCCTCCTCTGCATGTCCCTGAAGGGAAAAGCTGCCCATCTGCCAATGTGGATGTGCAGAGCAGAAGGGAAGAGCATCCATACCATATGAAGAACAGCAGGCCACAGATTCAGGCAAACTGAACAAGCATCAAGTTTTGGTTCTGCTGCGCTGTCTGCCATAGCTTGTCACTACTGCCATTCCTTTAGAGAAAAAAAGCTGATTTGCAGTTCAGTTGATCTATGTGCAAAAGAGTTAATAGCGGAGTATTCCTCTGGCAGTGGTAGCATATGGGTCATAAGAATCAGTAAAGTTTTGGCTACTCTAATCAGGAACTGCTACAAAGTGTGTTGGATTCCCACAAAGATCAGTCGTTGCTCCCTCTGCACTCACCAAAGGCACTTTTCTTTCCAACAGCCTTGTCTGTGACCCTGTTTTAAAATCACACTCCTTGTGAGCTGGCTTGTCTTCTGAAAGTCATTTTTGCTTCTCTCCACAGACATCAGAAGAAGGGAATGTGACATCTAAATCTATGATTGCAAGAATAGAGATGGTGTCAGAAGAGTCGTCTGTAACAGGTAAAAGAGTAAAGAGCGAGAAAAGAAACTGCAGAAAGTTGTCCTATAAACTAGTCCACCAAAATGTGTAATTCTGATGCCCTAAGGCTCAAAAAACAAATGCAAAAATTGCATGCAAAGATAAAATGTGAGGGGTTTCACCCAAGGTAAGTGCAAGACAAGTAGTACTTAACAAATTTCAGCCATCCCCAGGGTCATTGGAACTCTTCAGGTGGCAAGTACACCTGCCTGGGTATATGGAAATAGACTTTAAACCCCACTGGACCTACAGCACATGCAGTGGTTTTAAGAATAGATCTACCAGCAATCTGAGTGGGTGAAGTACAGGACAGATGGGCCCACATTGCAGGGTAGCAGCAATAGTTAAGAAAAAAAGGAATTCTTGGCAATATATACTATTCTTTCATTAATTATGTTAATTATTACAACTTAATTCTTATAACGTAAAATGAAAGGTAGAAAGAAAAATAAAGAAATAAAAACACACCACTGTCATGCACTAGACATTAATGAAGACAACGGACATCAGTGACAACCAAGGAAAATGCAAAATTTACCTGAGATGTTACAGCTGTCTCATTAACAAAGGTTTTTTAATCCCCACTTAGAACCTCTAACTTCCTCCATCCTCATTCCCTTCTGTTCAACCTCAGCGTTCTACTGTTGTGCTGTCGGCAACAGTAGACACCACACACAGCATTCCAGCTCCTCCACTGTCTTGTGCTTAAATCACTTCCCACCATTCGTTCCAAGCCTCTCCCACTGATGCTTTGCCTCCAGTCCCAGTGCAGTCAACACAAAACACTAAACACCACACCGGGAACTTGTTACCAGGGCTGAGCAAAGAACAGCACCTCTGTTCTGCAAAATGTCTGGGGGCTCTGTCACGTCAGGGGGTCTCGTGAGGCCAAACTGAGCCCTTTCCAACCAGTCTGCAAAACAGGAGGGTGACAAAGGAATTCACAGACTCTGAAGTATTCTGGCAATGAGAGCACTGCCATGGGATACATGGGGAATGGCTCCAATCTTCATTCTGCCTCAAGTTTATCATCCCAGACAATGCAGTCAGGAATTTGAGGGATCTCCCAGGCTAGTTCCACACTCTGGGATGTACTAATTTTCCCGTGGGGAAGAAACAACAACAAAGTCTTTTATCTGTGAAATGATCTAATTGCACCTCAGTCAATTTCTGTAACTTAGCTCAGACATATTTCTGCTAAACCTTCGTAGCTTCTTACAGCAGCATCTTGTTAAAATTCCCTTATTAAGTTTCCTTTTATCTCAAGAACCTCATTCTGCCTGGGCTGAAGAGAAAATGGCAAAATCAGTATATTCTAGCACTTCAATGAGTTGAGTCATCTGCAGAACAAGAAATGACTATGTTCTAGTAAATGGCATTCACAATTAATACACTATTGACACAGCTGCTGTAAAATATTTATTGGCATCAATAGCTATTATGAAATCAGCTTTATAGATGTTACAGTAAAAAGAACTGTATTTCATAAAGCCTTGAATAATTACTAGTCCCTTGTCAAAAAGAGGGAGATATGTATTTACAACAAATAGCCCAACAGAAGAATATGACAAGCCAAAAACATCCACTTACAGACAACATAATTTAAGACAGGCAGAGTGTTAATTAGAAGACAACTCTCCCCAGGAGTTACTCAGGTCAGGGTGAACTTTCTCATTGAATCAGACAGCGTTATAGGTGCCATGCAGATTATTTAACCTGTATCCCAAAAGCAAAAGAGGACTTGTCTAGTTTTCACTGAAATTATGTTTCTAACTTGTAAATTATACACTACAAGGACAAAACCAATGTTAGATACTGTAATGTGTGTAAATTTTGCTGTGACCTGAGATAGGTCATTCAGTGATGAGATGATTCAGTGTTAAGAATAATGAGCAATCATACACTCCAAACCCAGGCAGCTATAAAATGCCAGCCTTTTCTCTTTCCTTTTATTATTTCCTCTCATCTGATTTAAAACATAGTACCTTTTCATACTGCTTTGTACTATTTTCATCCAATTCCAAATCACATGCAACCACAAAGTATATATGATACATTGGGCACATAATGGGGTTGTAAGAGCACTTGTCACGCCTTTAATTACCAGAAGGTTATTTCATGTTCCTTTTTACGCTGAATACAGTGAAAAGGCAGAACATCAGACAGCTTCTTTTATAACTTTGTGTGTGGTTTTACTACAATTTCAACCATTCCAGTTAGTACAAACTGTACGGAGATGATCAGCTTTCTTTCCTTATTGCGTATCAACAAATGGCTGGACATACAAACCTCTACTTTGTGCACACAGACATAGTAGATGTGCACAGAGGTTACTAACAAGTCACAGATACTCCAGAGTTAGGGTTGCATCCAAATAATCTGAAAATAAGGCATACATTCCTGTTTTTCTCCAAAAGAGGAGAGCTTTAGCAATGAAATTTCCGACCAGCTTAGAATACAGGTCTCTTGAAATTTCCTACATACTCCTGTTTGCTTTTGCTCCATAAATACTTAATAAGTGGCCTTTAAATTGAACTCTGGCTGATTAGTTTTGTGGTGGTTTGGATTTTTATTTTTTTTTAATATGCTTTGGCAATTCTCCTTGCCTCACTATAAAGATGCAATACTGAAAAGTTTCTGAGGTAGCAGAATAACAGTCTGGAACTTCTTACTCAAATAACTTGTGCAGATTTAGTTAGGGTGTCTGTGCTGCTTTAAGATGAAATCTGGGACCTAACAAATTCCATTCAAACTGGGCTACCAGGTGGAGATGGTCTGGTGGATATTAGTAGTCTTTAATACCATCTAGCTCCAAGAATTTGAAAAACACAATTCAGTTTGCAAAATCACTTCCTAAAGCTGTGACCTGGGTGTGCCCTAGTAGACCCTATTCCTTTAAAGCCCCAGCCTATTATCTTCAATCATTCCAAGTTCCCCAAAAAGCAGTTCTTAAGTTCACTGGCCTATTGACAAAAACAGAACAATCCTATAACTGAGGAGCAAGCCCGCTGCTCTCTTTCCATTTCTGGGTAACCTCACTAATATTTCCAAATATTTCACACTTTCTTCACTGAAATATATTTATTTTTTAATTCCACAATCGACAAATATATTGTGTTATTTCTGCTAGGATGATGGCAGAGTTAAAAACACTTCTTGTAAATAAAGATAACTGGAAAGCAGCAAAAAGGATTCATGCAAAAAGAAGAAGAAAGAAGAAATACCTTCATGATGTGAAAGGATAGGCCATTTTTAACAGGGGAATGGAAAATTCATTCCACTGGTGGCACATAGAGTTATAGCCTTATTATCATTATTTCCTTTCATTTTATGTCTTCACGTAAGTGGGAGCCAGAACTGTGAGGTTGATGTGCCCAGTCCTTCTCCTCCAGTGAGCTCCTGAAAGATGCCCAAAAGGCTTTTTGTTCTCCAAAAAGCCAGGTTTTATTGGAATATAAACCAGGATTCTTAAGGTTTTGATCAGAGGAGTCTCAAAGTGGTATAATTCAGACATATCTGAGTTCATGGGTTCAGAATGATCCAGTCACTTCCGTCACTGTTTTTTATGGATGAACTCTCATGAAACAGGCACTGATCAGTGCCAGTCGAGACCTAATCCAGTCATGCCACAACTATACCTCAGATTTAAAAGGCAGATTTCCTAGCTACCCCTTGTACTCCCTTCTCAGAAAATGTCTTGGGCTCTTCACATTGACATTTGAACCAGCCGTATTTCATCAGTTAGGACTTTTTTTACCTCTGCTGATTTATCAAGTATTTCACTTATAAATTATGTAAAATACATTCAACTATTGGAATACTTAGTAATCTCAATTTGAAAATCCATGTCCTGAAGTTTACCTTTTGATTTTAAGGTTTTACTGGGCAGTAGAGTTTTATTCTTCATTAAGTGCAGAAAGATGAAGTAGAGTAAGTACTCTTAAAGCATTAACTTTAAGACTAAAACCAAGAAGGGAGGAAAGCCCCTCCTGCCCAATGATTCAAAAAGGGTGCAAGTCTGTTCATTGCTTAGAAGAAGTTAGGTTCTGGAGGAGAAGCCCTTTGAAGAAAAAGGTGGAAAACATCAATACTCTAAATGGACACCCCTGTGCTCAGTCACTAGAGCTCTAAAGTACCAATCTTTTAGGCTTCCACTGAGATAAACCCATTTATTATTTCTGCCCTGGGAGTCACATGGTTTATTAGCTCTTAAAAATACAAAAGAACATTGCAGCTGAGTTTTCACAAGCAGCTGGCTAGGATGTCAACATCTTTCCAGTCTCAAGGCACCTGTTGTTGGGGGGGTTTTTTCCTAAATTTTAAATAATTTTTATGACCTTGGTTGTTCCTAAAAATACTCACATAAACCTTTTCTCCACTATCTGTTTGTGATCTAAATAAAAATTTGGGGGTAAAGAAAAAAGGGCGAAATAAAACGTAATAGGAAAGGAACAAAATGGTCCCCAAGGGTACAAATTTATACCTTGGGTATATATTTCTCACTTGCCTCTTTTGCAACGTCCATGTGGGGAATATTTGCTTCTTTTTAATACTTCAGCACAAGTTTTTCAAGGTCATCTGAAGGCTTTTCAAACATATTTAACAAAAATTATGCCTTTGAGAACAGGGCAGGTGGAACTAACTTAATTTCTTATAACTATTTAAAAATAATCTGTAGCAGAATCAAACCATTAAAAATGTTAAGGACAAATTTTTCAATAGATCTACCTGAAAAGGGTAGTAAAGAAGGCCATATATAAACATATAAGCCCCTTTTCCTACAAAGGAAGATGTACTTGGTGTTATTGTCACAGAAACTCATGAAAGCAAAGCTCTAGATGAATAAACACACCTAATGCTGAGGATGATTATTATACAAGAATATTGCTGTATAATTACTGCTTATACCTATTTCTGTTACATTAATAATGTTATATACATACAACAATGCAAAATTATCTCACTGTGCTTATCAGTAAGACATACTGCCATCATTAGAAAATATTCCATAAGACTTCCAGTGAGCTTTTCATCCTTACCTTTTTCATATTTTTTATCTTTCTTAAGCTCTTAATATACTTGTGTTTAATTTTACTAGTTACTCTGTTTTGCTTTATTCTAGTGACTTCCATCTGATTGCAGGGAAACTCCAATCACTTTTTCAAAAAATTACTGCCCCCCTATCCAGGAGTTTGATTGCAAATCATGGCATGGTGTCATGACACAGCGGTGTTAGAGTCATAACCAGTCAGTTTGACTCTGAAACAGTGAATAATCAAGCTAGACAAACAGACTGCATAAAGGAGAAGAAAGGTATACACTGAAATTACAGTTCTTCTTGTACAACCCTTAACTCTCAAGCCTCTGCTGCATATTAGCAGCTAGCTAGTTAATTCAAACTCTTCTTGATTACAGTTTAATTATAGGATTATAAATGTGATGTCATTTAGCATTTTGACAGTCAAATTAACCAAATCTATTACTTAACATATCAGCTTACACTGGTAAAGTTGCATGCATAAAAGACAAATTATACTTATCCCAAGCATTCCTTGTAGAACCTGTTTCGTGTCTGGCATTTCACGACAAGGCACTGAGAACAGATTTCGAGACTTCTCCAGGGCTCCCAGTTCTTCTTGAGCAGTAGGGGTAAGATTTTTGTCTTTTCAGGGGAAACATGTTCACAATTAATCCTGCCCATTTTTAAACTTGGTGAGGGTTTCAACAACAGGTCATTGTGGTACAGGCTGTGGTGTCACTAACAAAAATGGGGATGTATGAGAGGGAGGGAAGGGGCTATCCATAATCCAGAAATTAGATTGCTGGTCTCTCACACAAGTGAAGGTCTCCCAGTACTCAGAAAATATCTCTAATTCCAAAGATTGGTGAAAAAATAGAGCATAAAGTTCAGAGCTGGGACTGTGAATCCTCAGCCATCAGGAATTGCCAAAAAAAGGTGGCAAGAGGGCCCTGCTGGGAGGAGGGTGTTGCTATTCTGACCTTTATACATTTTATAGTGGTTTCATGCTGATAGTATGGCTTCTATTTATTAGTTGTTGCGCCCAGTCAACAATGTTTGAAGTTTGCTACCAAAAGCAGAGTGGATTTCAGGTGCAGTTGCACAAATAAACAAGAACCTACAACTTAGGAGGACAAAATGAAGACAGACCTTGTAAAGATGCAGGAAATGAGGAACAATTCAGCTGAAGGCCTTGTCTTGTTAGGTCCACTTCTTCAGCTTTAATCTGTGGTAGTAATGAGGAGAAAGTTGAGAAGCGGAGTGAGAATGTGTTGCATGTCATGAAAATGTGTGGCTTATTATAATTATTTCTCAGGGTTTGTTTTGTTTTTAACTGCATCTTAACAGGCTTTGGGGTGGACTTTCTTCCCTGCCAATTCATTTCTTTCTATCTTGAAAACTGTTGTTTAGGGAATGCTACATTAGCCTTATTTTTCATTGGCCATTGCTCAAAATGCCTTCCTCAATCTCTTAATGCTCTTTAATTTAACCAGCTAGGCCATGATGAAAAAGTACCTTGGGCTGATAATGCGCTATCAATAAGTCTGTACAGTTCAATTTCAATCCCCTATTAAATCTCTTTTGTAGTTCTAGCACTATTACTTCCCCTCTGTACACACTTTAACAAACACTATTTTAGCTGTAGTATGTACAGTTTTTTCCTTTATTTTGCCTCATCCAAAGGCCAGATCCTCAGGCAATGTCAACTGGCCTATCTCCATTTGCTTTCTGCCTTCAAACACAGAACCTGGCCAAAACGTATTTTTCTGATTTCACCAGATCATGTGTCATGTTCTATTCATTTTATAGTAGCAATAAATATTTCTCTGTTAAAACATCTGAAGTGATTTTCTATTACTTGACTGATTTTTATTCCGCGTATGGTTCTGACCAGCAGAAATGGAATGAGTGCATCATCGGTGATTATACTGGACACATTAATCTCTTTCAGGGAATAGCATTTAGGTATTTCTAGTGTAAAGTAGAAACACATGAGTTCTTATGCTCCAAATGAAAACGCTGACACCCTATCTCTGAGCCCTTCCTGTCATTAGGATCAGTGCTGTTCCCAGCTAGAAATGGAAGGGAAGGGAATTTGGTTTATGTTCTTTGAGTCAGAAGCTCCAAAAGCTCTCTGCAATGCTCAGAAGCCTCAAGAAACAGGATTCAGGACTCAACGGTGTGATGTTGGTTTTACGCATAGATTTCACACAATACTTACAATATCACAGTTAAAATCCTGATGAACCTGAACGCAGGTCTTTTTAAAGAATATGTCAATAGCCTTTCCCCTTTCTGCTACCGAGAACAAACTCTGTAGTGTTATTCATAAATCAGTCTCAGGCACAGTAGCAACTGCTTTAAAGAATATGGGGGTATCACAAGCCTCTTTCTCCAGATTCTTCCCTTCCATTTCTCTCCACATAACAATAGCCAGAACTTTTGTCAAATATGTTCTGTTCCTTGTCATCTAAGGCAGAAAGTCTGAAGCCCATAATTTAAAACAACGTAGGTGAAGAACCACCCGTTTGGGGAGCACTAAATTGACCATGTCGGAATAAGTCATGGGATCCAAATGGACACATTGCTTTCAATGCTCTAGAATTACAGAGATAGGGTCACACAGAAAATGAAAGCATCAGAAAGCATGGAAGGCTATAATTTAAGAAGGAAAGTGTATATTGTCTGATGATCTGAACATGAAAAGTCCAAATATCCTTTCCTCTATTCATGCTTCATGACATGGAACATACCTCCTAATCTTCAGCTGTTTCTGACCAGGATGCGCAGACATGTAGCACTACGAAAGCTTGAGTAGTGGTTTACAAACGGGCAAAACACAAGTCTGTCGACCGGCGCTGACGGACACACAGGACACTGCAGATGAATTACAAATGCCCTTTATATCAGCAAAACTTCAAAACTGCCATGGGTTTAGGGTATATTACAAATTTAATTGCAATTATTCACACCCAACTGGAATTAGTTGTTTCACTTTTTTTACTGCAGCTCACTTACCCTCTTTTAATGCCACCACACATGGCTTGGCAAGGACTACTTTTATTGCAAGTTCATCATATAATTTCTGGAAAGCAATCATTTTGGCATAGCAATATATGAGACTGCACCATATGGCACTTGCATGTAAAAGGGGATATAACTCCTTCCTTTTATCTTCAAAAAGTTTTATATATGTTATAGCATTGCTATATATTAAATGTATGTATTGCATGAAATATATAAAATTGTACATCTTTTGTCACGTCTCCAGAGACTAAAAAATTCCCAAGTCTTTAAGTCTTGATTCGCATTACTGCCACGTCTGACAGTGCTAAAAGTGAGCTAAAATTCTGAGATCTTAAATTTAAATTTCCTTCCAAACTAAAACTTTTAAATCGGTGAGTTTCATTTCACTTAAAAAGATAGAACCATAAACAAGCAAGGTGCATTAGGCAGATCCCCATCTTTCAAGAATCACCACACAACTTAATCAACAAACTGGAAGGCATCATTCAACAGAAACAGAAAAATAAATTAAATTTTTAATGGACTAAAAATTGCTTAGTTTTAGCATGTGCTTTTATAAATATGAATCATTAAATAAAAATGGTTCTGTGTAATCTGGCAGTGCTGGCACTTTCAAACTTCTACCAAAAATCCTAAGTATAGGAAACTGTGGATGATAGAGATACAATCTTAAGCTTGACATAGAAAACACATGAGAAGATTTCTCTCAAGACTATGGAAAGAGGTAGTAATATGGAATATACTCTTCTAACTACTTCGACAGAAAAGTGTTCACTAAAATAGCTGCAGAAGTTTCTAGGGTAAAAACCACGGTAAAATCAGGAAATCAGAGACTACTTTATTTAAGCAGATACATTAGAACACTGATCAGGGATAAAAAGGAGGGAGGCCAATTGCATTAAAATTGAGAGAGGCAAAACAGCAGAATAACTGCTAAGGAAGTTCTGTATTTCTAGGTCTAGTTCAAGCTGTTTTCATTCCATACTTGTCCTGGTTTTGGCTGGGATAGAGTTAATTGTCTTCCTAGTAGCTGGTATAGTGCTATGTTTTGGATTTAGTATGAGAAGAATATTGTTAACACACTGATGTTTTCAGTAGTGTTTAGACAAAGGTAAGGATTTTTCAGCTTCTTGTGTCCAGCCGGCAAGAAGGCTGGAGGGGCACAAGTTGGGAGGGGACACAGCCAAGACAGCTGACCCCAACTGGCCAAAGGGGTATTCCAGACCATGTAACGTCATGCCCAGTATATAAACTGGGGGTAGCTGGCCGGGACCGGATTGCTGCTTGGGGACTAACTGGCCATTGGTCGGTGAGTAGTGAGCAATTGCACAGAGCATCACTTGTTTTGTATATTCCAATTATTTTAATTTTTTTTCCTTTCTGTCCTACTAAACTCTCTTTATCTCAACCCATGAGTTTTCCTTTTTTTCCCATTCTCTCCCCCATCCCACTGGGGAGGGGCGGGTAAGCAAGAGGCTGCGTGGTACTTGCTCACTGGCTAGGGTTAAAGCAAGAGCAAGAAAAAACCTGGGGTAGTACCAAAAAGCAAGCCAGCTACAATAAATTGAGCAGAAAGCAATGAAGACACAAGTTTCGGTGATTATGTTCATCATACCAGAAAAATTCCTCAAGGCATACACAGGGAAATGGCAGCACAAAGGAATGGGACTCTGAAGAAAGCACTCATTGATTAACCGCACCTATTCAACGAACAGCTTGGCAAGGAGTAAGCTTCACTCATTTCAGCAAATCTTAAGATTTAGTGGAATGTAGTCCAAGAGAGACCAGAAGATCCTCAGCTACACAGACCCAGCATCTTGCAGTGTAAGTCCTTCACCTTGCTGTTACTGACTGCTCCATGCCAATTTCTGGTATACAAATGCTGGAAAAAGAAAACCCTGTAGAGGATTTTCTACATATGGAGGCTGGTTTCGGGGGCACCTCTCCCATCAATCTCCCAAGGCAATGGAAAACACATATTTTATTTCAAGGAACAGTGCCATGAATTTTTTGAGAAGTTTCCTCTCTCGTGCCTTGCCATACTGATTGTAGGGCCTGTGATGGAGAGAGGCGTAAAGATACTGAAATCTGTGTTTCAGGGAAGAATCATCAACTTTTTTCTCCTTTCCCCATTCTAGAGGTAGCTGGTAATGCTCCCCTACAACAATGCTCCTTTTAGAGTACATAAATGGCTCATTTCCCTCCTCTCTTTCAAGTCTCAGGCGTGAGTTATATTCCCAGCTTCCCACTGGATTTGTGGCATAGCCCTACACACGTCACTCACTGACTCGGGCACAAACAGGCCTCTGAAAAACAGCAGTAAAGGTACTATAAGGATACTACATATACTATGCATGAAGTCCTCTGAGACTGATGGATGACAAATATTACTTAAGAACTAAATATTATACTGAGCAATTTCCTCTTCAAATCGAGTGTTTGATATCCTTAATTAAGTGCATTTCCAGATTATGGTTTGAAGCTTCTTTTCACTACTCGTTCAGTGGCACATCCCCTAGCTAATCAATAGACTTGTCAGAATTGGCTTTATTTTTCGGAAGTAGACAAGACTAGTAATATTTCTGTCATTGCCTCAGAGGAAAACAAAAGAACAAAAAATAAACACAGGCACCATTTCTATTTACTGACAGTAGGGCATTAGCTAGGAACAGAACTGAACTCAAAGCACTCGAGACAAGGCACCACCAAGCCCCGTAATGAGTCCATCCTTTAATGCGCCGGCTGCTTTAGCTTCTTTCAGACTACTCCCTTAAAGGCTTTTTAATCCATAGTTTGAAAGCTCAAGGCACCTGCACTCAACAAACTTGTGCATGAAAGTCGCCCACATCCCATTATTATTTCATCCCCTGATGGTCAGGAAATTCATGTAGCTTGCTTCTAATGTGATCTCCTTTTAGATTTTTTCTTTTAATATTCTCTGAACTTCTGCTGACTCACTGCGTTTACTTAGAGGAGATGGCAAGCAGAGCTTCTTTATCATTAGAGTCCTTTGATCCTGCTGTCTTGCCTGTCTCTCCCTCGTTCGTTTGGTACCTCCTGTAAGTGCCCTTTGATCTCACGCCACTCTTGCCTCCCTCATTCATTCTTGCAGTATGAAAGAAACGGCCTATTCCAAATTTACAGGTGGACCTCGCCTTTGGAAATAACCGGTGCATTTACTGTAACTTTCAATGGTTTGATGTTTGTTTTGTCTCCACAAGCTTTAGTTTTTCACTGGCAAGTTGCATAACTTCTCATATTTTCTTTCACCTGTAACGTTATTTCTTCTGTGAGGGCAGGTTTAATCTTCCTTTGTATATTCTCTGATCTTTGACATGCATTTTTCTTACATATGCTGCCCTGCACTGAGATAGCTCTGGAAAGATTGCTAACACTTCTTTGTACCCTCTACATTAATTCTCATTTATCAGAAGGCAGTTGGAGCATTCCTTTATTGCTGTTCAGCAAAATCAACCAAACCTAAAACAACCCTTAAAAAATCTAAAAGAAACCTGAAGGACCCAAAAGAAGCATGTCTCTTAAAGTCAAGATTTCAGCTGTTTGGAGAGTTTGGTTTGGAAGCTGGCATCTCTCAGCTGGATCAGAGGTGCTGAATATGCACATCACACCAAATACCAGCAGAGGAACATGCAGGAGTGACAGACATCTGAGTTAACCAACTATTTTCACTTTGAGTGGAGAACATGCATCATCCTCTTGAAATGCTACTACTGAATTTAATATTATTTACTAAATAATTCTCAGTTCACTACTGGGAGGCTACCAGTGGCAACGAAGTTCCTGATTTCATTTTATTGTATTTACAGAGAGAGCAGAGCAGACAGGGCAGCTCTTTCTGAAGGAACCCCTGAAGCGTAGCTGTGACTCCCGCACGCGTACCTGCTGCCTTAAGCCTCTCCCCACAGAGCCTCACAACTCCCCAAGTCAGTGATCCCACGGAAACCGGTCACGGAAACCAGTAACTGCAGGGGGAAAATGAGGAAGGACCGAGGATTTACTGCGATTTTCACACATGAACTGCAGCACCGTAAAAACAGAGACAGCTGCACCGCCTGGAGCCTGCTGCAAGACAGATATCTGATGGCAAGAGGTGTCAGCACTGCAACCTCTTGCTCCCACAGCTCTTGGAGATGAAGTCCTTCCCACGCTGCTTCCCCTTGGATGAAGTACCTTTTCCTTCCCATGTTTCTTACAGAATTTTATATGTCATAACCTGCATTGTAATACCCTACAACCAGAGTAACTGACTTGCTAAAATCTTGATAAATCAACGCAAACTAACTGGCTGCAAACACCCCAGCAGTTGAGAGCTCAGCTCTCCCTCCCAGCAATAAATCATGTCCCAGTAACATCCCCCAGTTCCCACGAGGGTTGTGGTGGACAGTCCTACAAAGGAGGCCACTGATCTTCACAAATTATGCTCAGACTGTTTCCCTGTAGCTGTTCTTTGGTGCATCTGCCAGTTCCAAGGGGACCAAGTAACTTCTAATGTGCACCAGCCAGCATTGGTTGACTCTGGTCATTTGCTGCCTGTTTTTCCTACACTGAGCACTAGGCTCTGGCCTTAGAAACATCAGAAATAAGTGTCCCATGGATCCAAACCAGAAGAGGCATTCAGAGTACAGAAAGTCCTACATCTCTCCCTGGCAAAACACGGACACACACTATTCATCCCACTGATTTTAAGATGTTGCCCTTTGCTTTTAGACGTTTTATACAGACAGCTCAAGCTCCACTTCCAAATCTCAGTCTCTTTGGGCACTTGCCTGTTTCTTCTGAATTAATTTTCACCTGTTTTCCTTCAGTATGTGTAGGTGCTTAGCGAAGGTTGGTAGAAAAGCCTGGGGTACTCCTGAGCTCAGGAAATACCCAAATGCTACCCTGACCCAAGTAGAGACAAGGTGGTTTCTTTTTCGGTTGGGAGTTGGGGGTGTGGTTTGTTTTTTTAAACAATGCATTGTGTGCTAAATGGGACCTGCAATTCAAGCCTTTTCAAAAGCAAGCCTCTCCCTTCCCCCACCACTCTACACTTTTTTTTTTTAATTTCAAACAGCTGAATTTGTTTGTCCATTTTATAGCCTTTTGCAGCCTTTTAAGTCAGCTGAAAGTGTTAAATTCTAATTTTTCAATGCCAGTAAGCATGAAATTTCCAATTGAGTCATTCAAAAGTCCTTTTTAAACAGCAATCTGAGGAGATGGCTTTCAAACTTTTGCGTGCCACATACTTACTGTAATGTCTGACAGAGAAAAATGTGTGTTAGCAACACTGCTTAATCCACATTGAAAAAAGAAAATTGAAGCCATACTTCTAGCAAGATTAGTTAGTGATCAATAGCGACAGGTAGCTATAAACACAGTAATGGAGATCCTCTCATATTCTCTCTCATCTTCTGGTGCAGCCCTCCCATAACTACATTTCAGGAAAATGAATTTGTTCCAACTCCCACTCTGGGCAAGTTACCACAAAAACAACATGAGACAGAAAAAAAGCCAAAGAAATTTCACATAAAGAGAAATATCAACAGCTGCAATGCTAGACAAAAACAACCTAACCCATCTGTAAAGAAAAAGGGGGGAAAAAAGACGGGGGAGGGGGGGTGGAGTGTGTGAAGTCCATGGAATAAAAGAAGCTGCTCCTGATGGAGTCTGTTGGAAATGAGTAATGTAGATAACAGGTCTCAAGAGATAGGAAGACCAGTGAGAGGAGATAGGAGAAAGTTTATGTACAGGCTGCAAAGCACTTTTTCTGGCAAATGCCCACAGGTCTGGCCATTAAGAGTCAAGATTCTGTTTTTTCCTGACCCTGTTTCTCACTTAGTAATGCCGTGTTCCCAAAAGCATTCCCAAGAAAAGCAGAATCACAATTTCCACCTTAAAATTTCACAATTCTTGACTTCTTAAATAAACCTTTCCTGTATAAGAGGTCAAATTTCGAGCTGTTCTGTGCAAAGACAAACACAGAATAACTCGGACATTTCCTAACTGACAGCAGACCAAGTGAGAGACTGCAAGTCCTGCAACTGCTGGGTCAGGTCTGCTCAGCAGGGCTTGCGGATTCTGTCTCTCTTGTAGTCCTGGAGGACCCTGACAGGAATGCAGCAGCTTGGAGCAGTTTCTTGTCCAGAGCCAGAAGCCTGGTAGCTTCCTACTGTCTAAACACAACTTATGGGTTCACTTGAACTAGTAAAGTTGCTTGAAAGTTTTTGTTCTCGCACTGGGATGTTTCGATGGAAATTTTAGCTTTAGCCAAGGGATGCCGCAGAGTATTTCACCATCCCACTTCAGCTGCCCAGCTCGGGACCTGCTCTTTCTCAGCTCACTGTACAGCTGATGGAGAGAGATGAGTTTTCCAAACAGGAATTTCAGACCACTTGCATTTAGCTCCTGCTCTCACTTGCTCTCTGTAGCAGGGTCCTTTCCCTGACTGCACAGTCTGTGTGCCTAAAACAAGAAAGTAAGACTATTGTCTACTCCTTTATAATTCAAAGGAGCGTCCCTCAGTAGATCATGCCTCAAAGCTTGCAGGGAGCGATGTCCCATTTAAGCGTAACTGGTGTGCTAGCTGGGCGTAGTGGCACCGTGCCTGTGCCTGGACACAACGTCATCGCTACACAGGGCACCCTCCCAGTGGGGCCAGTCAACTAATAAGTTTTTACACAGCTCCTCTGCTTGTGAATGCATTATCAGGAGACTTGCCTGTCCCATATTCTTAAACTATAATGGGCAGATTTCTTATTCAGTGTATTAGACTAATGATCGTGATTCCATTTAGTGTTAGTAAGGATGTCAGTTCTACTTCAGTGAAAGTCTCATTAATTCAGGCTAATTTATATAGGACTTAAAATGTTTTTAAGTAGTTTCCTGCAATGAGAGTGATTCCTAAGCTTCCTAGAGTGATTATATGTTCATTATCACTTTGTGAATGCTTTGGCATGTACAAAGACCCTGTTCCTTCAAGAAACAACACTTGAAGGTATGAATTTTAATTGCAGGAATATTAAGCACTTAACACAGAGATAACTGCAGAATCAGGACCACAGCACAAATATCAGCTGTTTCTTTGAGGGGAAATTCAGAGCTGCTGCTCTGAGCACTCTTGGGCATAACTTAAAATACAAAAAAGCACATCAGAAAGCAAACTGGCATTTACAGTTAACATTGTTCCCCAGTAAAGGAGCATAACTGTAAGTTTATAGAAAGAAAATAAACATAAGCAAATAACAAATCTGCATGCCTTAAATGAGCTACAAAACATTAAATCAGAATGTACTAATTAAAGGAAAACTTTATTAGCCATTATTTTATGGTCAGAATATAAGGGTAATAGCGTAACAATGAACATAAATAATGTAGCTTATATGTGTAAACTGTATATGTATGAGTCTTGCTAGAACTGACAAAGCAGCACCATCAACTCAAGACAAATTAGATTTCCACACTCAGTTTAGAACAGATAAGGCCCAATTCCATCTTTCTTAAAAGATTTCCTAAAAATTATGATTTAAATTCAGACGCGTATGGTCAGACAGAAGTAACATCAGTCTCTGAAGTATTTACTTTTGCATAAAAAGGACCACGATGCCTAATGCCACCTTGAAATCTTAGACATCTAAGAAAACTACAAACTTTCTCCTCTGTGGCATTGCACCCAGAATAGGTTGAGCCTGTCCTTTATGCCCCAGAACTCCAGAAGAAAGTTGAATGTCTACCAGACAACCCCTGTAATCGAAACCTTCATTCTATATAGCAAATGCTGTACCCACTTGAAGTCTATCAGTCAAGACTTCTTCTGCTTTTTTCTGGTTGCTGGGCATCCAGAAAAATACAGAATAAATTATGCATACGCAATGGAAATTCTACCCTACAGGTAAGCAAATTTGGTTTACTCTCTCAGTGATTTTTCTTCTGGATTTGTCCTACTTTTCAGCCTTTAAAATCTGATAACCTACAAGAGAGGTGCCATGCTGCTACAACATTTCACTAACAACAAAAGTTCTGGCTTTAGTCCTTGACAAAGACACTTCCTTTATTCACAGTTCCTAATCCACTTTTAAGGAGATGTTACCACACAGGAAATTCTTTGCTACAGTTAAACAGCCCAGAGCTGCACTACTTTTGCTTTGCAATCTCCATTTCAACCTGTATCGTGAGTTTCCATGGAGATTTGCAAAGGGAGAACTATCCCTGCTATGTCAAATCTGGAGATCACAAACATTTTCTTTCCAATATTTAAGGAAACAAACCCAGAAGGAATATCTTGCCCTTAAGGTCCATACCTTGATCCACAGTTCCAGCCTCCTGTCTGATCTTGGAAAAAGTTAACATCTTTGAGCTTCAGTTTCCTGTAAATTAGTTATAACAGTTCTTCCCTTCTGCCACACTTTGCCTGTCTTGTATACTTCAAAGGTATGATCTTCAGGACAAAGAGTCTCTTACTAAAATTTTGCACATCACTTAAAGAAGAAAAAAAAAGAAAAAAAGAAGATACATTCTTAGTCTGAGCATTCTGTAAAGGAAGTACACGCTGTTGTTCACACCATTTAATGCCAGGGTGACAGTTTTCTACAAGCCTGATAAAAACTCCCTCTCCCAAGTTTCAAGATACTCGTCCATTTCTTTCACCAGGTGCAACTAGTGCTTAGAAATACCAGGGATTAGACCTCGGCATCTGAGCTGATATGTATCAAGTTCAGAGCAGAACTAGCTTAATTATGGTGATATGTCTGCATGTTTAATCAGATACTGCTAAATAAACGATTAAAACAATTAACTGCATTTTGTAAGACACTGAATACACACACAGCAACACTAAATTGCTTGCAAACATTGCAGGTGATTTGTTTTCTTATTATAATACTTTGGGGAAAGCTGTATACAGTGACAATAAACTGATCTAAGATTTTTGTCTAACAACACATGGAAACTTTAAATAGCGGGGACAGAAGCTAAGGAAAGGGAAGCATCTAAAGAAAAATGATGTGGCAACATTCTAGTTTCCAAAGGAATGTAACTCCTCCTTCTGCCTTAAATTCTTTCTAGACCTTTGTCAACATCTTACATTTTGCACCCATATAAAAGAGAAAACTGTTTTCTTCAAGCCTGAAATACAATTTTTGTAATGTTGAGTATCAGCACATTTTTAGCATTTGATTTTTTTTTTACGTAACTTCATCGAAGTAGGACTCAGTAAATTGAGCCTAAAGAGCAGTGCAAGATGAAATGCTGCAGAAAACTCATATTCTGTTTTTCCCCTAACATTGCATTATATATATTAAAGATGAATTGGAAGAAAATAGTCATTTTATTTCCCATGCTTAGCCTTGATGGGTAATATTCCTCATGATGTTTTAAATTTAAAATAATGGAGACCAGGGGTGGAAGGGCAGTTAAAAAAGTAGGCTTCACAATTTTATAATATTCTAACTGAATTTACCAGCCTTTCATGGTATGTATGTACAAGTTTGAAATTCACCAGTCAAAAATTACAAATCCATCTATTCCCCTTCCTCTTTAAAACAAAAGATTTTCTCTAGAAATAAGGATAATTTCCTTTCTTTCCTGTTATCTCCTTGCCTGTATCTGTCTTCCCTTTCAACCTCATTAGCATATTTTCTTACTGTTACGTTCTCAACATGTAGGGCTGACAGCAAAAATCCTGCAAAGGAAACATCGGAGGAGTTTTGGAGGACACAAAGCAATAGGAATCCTTTGAGCACTATTTTTCACAAAGGTTCACTAATAAACTGATCACTGCAGGGCTCTGCAGCTTCCGAAAGGAAAGATAGATGAGAATGGTAAAACAGTTCAGTGTATATTTTAAACTGTAGCACAGTACATTTCTTTTGGCTTTTAAATCCCTCATTTCCCCAAGGACAAACTACGCACATCTGAAGTAATGATGCCCAGATGGCTCTATGGATATGGCTTAGCAGTCAAGCTTTTTCCTGGTGTAAACTGGCAGTTTCACTGATCTCTTATATATGTTGTTAAAAACTCACAAGCTATTTCATCTACAGGACAGCACACCAACTTCAGTAGGTCCAACAGTCTGCTTAAGAACCAGTTTTATGGCAATAATATTTACCGTTTTGATTCTGAAATTTGCTTTCCAGAAATTTGCAGTATTTATTCAAAATACATTGCTTTGCAACCATTCATGCCATTAAGAGCTTGCTAGTGAAAGAAAATCTCCAAGGGGTGTGAACACTGCCAAAGCAAATGTGCTTACTAAGTCAAATAAATATTTGCAGATTTCTTTTCAGCACTCACCAAGCTTTAGTGTCAACATATTTGCAATCACTGCAATTAGCAGCAAGTGAGGCTTCAAGACTGTGATGTAGGGAAACATCCTTAAAGAAGGAGGGGACCTTACTTGACTTGCTAAAATGATTAGGAAAGAGACTGAAAGTGAACAAGCAGCACATGGTGTTTCCAAAGAGTTATACAAGTTTAGCAGAAAGAGCTGCTCCATTAGTTCAGTTAATAGAACATTCTGTTACTCCCAACTTCTTCTGTTGCTGTGCAGAAGAAAAGAGGAATATATTATTTTCCTTTAAATAGAATCAAAGCCTAGCAAAAGAAAAATATATAAAATAATTACATTATTATGAGACTGGATTTGTTGCCAGAATTGCTAGGACTCTGTCTTTATTTTAGACACAGTTGCACTATCAATTTAATGCCGTAATCAGTATATATATTCAAACATAGGTCACCTTATATGAAAAATGGACACTTCCTGACTTTCAGAGTAAGGAAAGGGATTTAGTATTTATTTCACCTGTAACCGTCATTAAAAGTCTACAGGCAAATGAAATTCATGTGTTTATTTGGTCACCATATAATTCAAAGATGAAGATACCTCCTCTTTTCTTTGTATCAGTGTCTGAGCCTGTAGCAGCCAAAATATATCTAGCTCTCTTAATGACATAATAAAAAGGAAGGAGAGAAGGACAGGGGGGGAAAGTGGAAAAGGAAGAGTAAATGAAAAATTCATTCATTGCAATAAAGCTTAAAAAGGCAAACCTCTCCTTGAATTAAGAAGCAACATATTAAACCAAGTAATAATTTCATTTTCTCATAGGAAAAACATAATTATTCACACAGTGCAAACTACTGGAATCACTGAAGTTGCTGTGCCTCCTGTGATTTAAAGCTAAATAGCTCATGAGTTTTCAAATGAAAGAAGGGCTTTTTTCTCCTTTGAAAACAGAATCTTGAGCATCTAGCAAGACAGTGAATGGGTAGAGCACATCAGGCTGAGATTATCTTCCGTCTTATTTTCCTATTATCAATTTGCTCAAAGGAAAATTGCAATGGAAAGGTCATCACACTGGAGAAAGTAGCTCAGGGTTTTCAACCCCAACAAAACACACAAGTTTGCCATTTACTGTTAAAATCTAGAGGACTTTAACAGTAATCCTTCTGAAAGAGCTAGTTCTAATCTTGCTGCCATTATAGCTGCTGATTTTCTCCCTTTTTATTGTTCTTTGATTTCCATTCTGATTATTTAATGAAAGGATGATAAATTCTTGACCTTCATCTCACAGGCTGTCACATCTGGCATTTGATAATGTTCTGTGATAGGACACTGTGCCTGTGGGGTCTCCGTGTATTGTATATTAACCTTCTAAACTGAACCCATTCGAAGAATGTGAATTATGCAAGTTCTCTTGCTGTACTTTACCTTTTGAAAATTTGCCACTGATGAAATTTCTGAGGCTAATCAAGAGCCAGAAGCTTTCTTTTTCACATGTAGAGCATTTTGAATGTTTTCTGATATGCTACAGCTTACTTTGCTTACTGGGAGACTCACAAAGGTGTGTTTGATCCAAGCTCTGTTGTTGTATGAGGCAATACAACAGTACGATGATTTTTTTTAAGTTTTTTACTTGTGAGGTTGCTAACCCAGATCATGATGCCAGGAGGGACTGCTGTGGTCTATGGCTGGCTTCATGCATAAGGTAAGCCATGGGACTCTGTTGAAATGTTCCTGCTTGGACTAGCATGTGCACTCTTAGGAGGAAACCCATTCTTCATTTTTAAAGTCCCTGAAGGTGGACAGACAACCACCATGCTTGTCATGCTAAGGGAAAAGTTAATTATTGTCCCTGTTCATATGGTTTATTTCACCTCTGAATTTGTCACCTTCAACTACCAGCCTCATGACTTTGTTACGCTCATACCTGCCTGACTAAACAGCCATATAGCGTGGACTCTTTAGTCATATATCATGTGTTGTATTCTGCACCTACACCTCCCAGAGGAGGACAGTGTCGAGACCTTCGAAAGGCACCATGGTGTCACAGCCAAATGCAGTAAGTCAGCCAAGCAGCTTTCAGGTCTGAACTTGGCTGGGTCAGTATTCATTTACACTCTAGTCCATTATTGACCATATGTACCAAAAGTACAGATGAGGTACCTTCTGTACCCCAACTGTTTGATAATTCCCTCTGTATACAGCCCAAGTCTTATGGTCACAACATTACACTCATTTCACACCTGAGTGATAATTCACAGGAGTTTCAAGACTTTTCCAAAATCACGTGCCAGAAAAGAATTCTCCATCCTTACCTTCATTACCGCCACAGGAAGAATTTCACACTAAAAGACAGTTTTCTTTGCCCTTTTCAGTATACTAAACCAATTCAGGTCATTCTGCATCAGCCGTCTTCTCTCTTCCAGCAACTGCCATATTCCCAATACTTGCATCACTTTAAACTTCACCAGTGCTACACGTCTTCTTGTTAAGCCAATTCTAGAAAGAGACAAAGAAACAGGAAAGATTTCAGACAGGAGTTGTTTCTTCCTGTTTACAGTTTGGGTTTGAGACACACCACTTAGCTATTTTCACCCATATATTGTATAACAATTTGATTTTGTGTCATTTTTATTCCTAATGAGAAAGTTGTGTAGTATTAATGCAATGTCTTATCAAAGTTTAATTATATTGCCATTAAATTATCAATGCTTTAGATTCAATAGTAACAGACATTTCTATAAAGGTATACTGGCTAGCACTGTTTTGTCCAGGACTGATGCCAGACTGATAGGCCAAGAACAACCAAGAATGGTCTTTTATAGTGTATTTAAATGTTGCAAACTTGTTTTCTTTCATTTCAGGGAAGTTTGTCATGATTTTGAAAACTTCCTGAAAAACCATCATCAGTGACCCACGAAGGCTCTTTGCAAATTATTTAGATCTGTAGATACAGAATATTTTCCTTTTAATAGTTGCTGTTGAAGAACCTTCTGACCTGCTCCTCTCCCTCTTCCCCCCCGCAAGAGACAGGACTCCAGTATCCATTTGAACACAGACTCAACAAAGCACAGGGGTCCATTCACACAATACTGTGTAAACCCATGAAAAACTGGATTAAGGGGGCGTGCCTCACATTTTTATTTATATTCTTTTAGGCCCCTGCTGTTCCCTAAGGAGTGCTAATGTATTAGCACTGTGCTCATGAAGTTAGTTATGTTTAACTGAACTTCTTAAATTACGTAAGCAAGCAGCGAACGAAGTGAAGTACAGATTGGTTTAAAATGGCTAATATCTGTCCATTGGCCAGGGAAACAAGATACTAAGGTTGCTTTCATTTTTTGTCTAGCCACGTCATTTTTCTTTAACACGAGCATCATATCTCATGCTCAGTATCTTGATCGTGGATTAGATCATTGATTTGTAGACAGGTACTAAAAAATTCCTAACTAGTTCCCAATTATCATTCTTATTTTTCTGCCCAAATACAGTTTGTATGGCTAGTAACGGTTTCCGCTTTGAGAAACTGGCAAGTGCTGAACGTGATTTGTCTCTGGGGTACCAGTCATTTGGCAACAGGATATGCCATTTTTAGTGCAATTTGACACTTCCTCTCCAATTTTCCTCACTCAATACTTCCTGATTATCATTTTTACTCCAGTAATAAAAACCTCCCCCTCAGGTGTCATTAATAGTAACTTAATCAAATTAATGTCTATGAATAAGCAATCATTCTCTATTTTGTTACCCATGAAGCATATGAAAGAATTTAGTTCAACTTCTTTGATTAGTTTTGTAAATGCATGGGTCTGTTCCGGATTTGTACTCCTTTGGCTCTACCATCTACTTTCTGTTGTTGTTTAGCACCTTTCTAATGCCTTTTCGGCTTTGTTTGCAGAACAACTCCAGTAACGAACAGGCCTCCTTGTCACAGTTTTGCCAGCTATCCATCACCCACGTTTTGAAGGTGGTTAGCATTCAAAGACTAATCGCCATTCTCTGAGGGCTTTAGCTGTTAATAACAAACCCCGTTACTCACTAGAAAACCTGAGGGATGGTAGAATAAGATTTTCAGAATGAAATAATGTAACTTTTATTCAGCAAATTCTATTAGGTGATTTGGTTTCAGAATAGCCATTGGGACCCTGGGGATTCAGCAAATATTGATCATTCTTCTACTGATGCTAAGGATGCAGTTAGTCAAGTGGTCAATACTATCATGGGTAAATATTTCTACAGCCATATAGCATTCAGTAGCTTAGCAAAAAACCCTCACTTCATTGTGATGGATTATGATGCAATACCTATCAGTATTGTCACACAGGCAATCACAGACTGTGTTTAAAGAAAAACCACCCTACTTTACTGAGAATTTTGCATTGGGCAATGCTTACATGGGCAATCACATCTCTTGAATAGGAAGGGTCAGTTGCTCTCTGACTGACAATGAGACTTATTCACAAATATCCTTCCAACAGTGACTTCAGATGAATTGAGGGAAACTCCCTGAACTTCTCTTCAGCTGATTTCTTATATCTATCTGGCCTGGTTGTACTTGACTGCTCCAGCCCATGCGAGAAGCATCACTATTTACTACCCTACCCTACGCACAAAGCTTCTCCTATCTGTCTTAGCTAACTACAAAAGACTGCCCTACATGATCATTTCTGCACTTGCAAGAACAGTTTCTACTGACTATTTACAAGTGTCTTATCTATGTCCAGTTCGGTTGGTTCTGCAGTAGAAACCACCTACACTATCTTGCATGGCCAGGTTTTCCACTCAGCTCTGATGTTGATTAACATCAGCACACTGCAACACATAAATTGATCTAGACACAGCAGGAGCTGCCTGGGGGAACCTCCAGGACTTTCTGAAATCCCTGCCTGAAAAGCTGTTGTAAGAAATAGTCAAATATGTTGTTGAGAAGGTTGTTATGATTCAGAAATCACCTTGTCTCAATTCGATCCACTGTCTCAAACCAGTTGACTGTCACACCTAGGCAGACACATCAGTGAGATCCTGGACCATCCAGGGAATTAGTAAGTTAAGTGCACAAGGTGTGCACATGGGTACAGCCCCGATATCGAGCTACAGCACAGTTGCAACTATAGGACAAACTTGAGTTTCATCCTTGTATCTCCCCTAATGGCTTAAATTTTATAGCTTTTGCCACTGTATGATCCTTCTTTTTTTAAGAAAATATTTTACCAGTAATTAGACATATTAATCCCAGTTCCAACCTCATGAATTTTAATCATGTTTGATCATAGTCCAAACTAAGGCTACACTATTCCTTTCTTACATCCACTGGTAATGGTTCAAACAAACATTTGGTTGGCTGCATTGTCTTTCACACTTTTCTTAGCATGCACCATATTATGCCAAGGATTATTTTAAGTAAAACTTTACCACTAAGTCAACACACAGGTCTGAAAGAAATTAGTAATTTAGTAGGAATCTTTCTTTCAATTGATAGCAAGGAGACTTTACTTGTCAGACAGTAGAAACTACTCTTTATTCCCAGTGTTCATGAAACTATGACATGAGATTTCTAGTATTTATTTTGTTTTTGTTGTGCATAACTAAAAAAAAGACTACTAAATGCCTAAGCATTCACAGCAAAACCAGAATACATAAATTCAGTTATTGTGCAAAAATCTCTGCATCTTTCATACCTTTATAGCAATAATTTATCACCTTTACAAAACATCAAAATGCTGCACTCATTAGCCATCTTTAATTTTCCATGTTTTAATTTATACTTACTCTTTTCCACTTAGATAAACTTGTTTAGTTTGTAGACTGTATGCAAAGCTGTAATCAATAAAAATCCATCTAGTACTGAATTGTAAACTAACTGTGTGAATTATTTCAGTGTCCCTTTATTTTTCTGTAAAGTCATGCTGGATATTAAGCTAGTGCCCGGTTGCAAACCCAGAACATTAAATATATGTGTTTGTGTGATACATACGCATGTATCTTACACAGGGTTTCACGGGAGTTTGGACTGATTTGAACCTAAAGGCCTCAATCTTTCTTCCAGCTATCTCACAGCAGAGCAGAGAGTTACCATTTCAAAGTGAAATGGTAATTAGAAGTAAATTCATCACAAAGTGAGTCAGAGAATGATTTGTTGAGGGCGACTGAACATTCTAAATGAGCATGTCTGAAATCCTCTCTAAAGTTACAAAGATGCACAAAATAAAGAGGTACAAAGACAAACAAGTCACAGTCTAAAACCAAAGCATACAAAGGCATTTTCACTACTCACAGGGTTTAGAAGTGTAGTATGTGTTTTCCTGACACAATAGAAGGATTCTTGAAGAGACAAAAAAAAGTGGGAGATGGGTACTACATAAATTTCTGCTTCTTAAGGTTGCCCTTGACAATAGGAGCCCAGTAGGTGTTGAGGAGTTGCCCTTTCATCACTTCTTGGGTTTCTCCCTCTTTCCTTCACCTATTAAACAGTCTTTATCTTGACCAATGAGTTTTCTTACTTGTAATCTTCCTATTCTATATTCCTATTCATCCTGCAGGAGTGGGAGGGGAAGTGAAGTGAGCAAGCAACCCTGTGGATGCATAGCTGCTGGCCAGGGTCAACCTACCTCAAAAGGTAATACCATATCTTCATCCCTTTTTCCACCTTAAATACTTTACATATTGCTCTTCACATATTGCTGAAATCAGTAATAGCTCTAAAGACAGAATGAATTTAGAAGCCACCTGGCAATATCCAGATTATCAGTATGTAGGTTGCCTAACTAGTACATCATGACGTGTTTTAAATTTTGCTGCCAATCACCCTAAGTATTGGATGGAATGACAGAGAGCATTAGCTACTATTTTACTTTTCTTAAAATCTGGTCAGAATTTAGCTCAAGGCAAGATCTGGTTCATATCTGAACATCTCCAAGGTTCATGAGAATTGACTCACAGGTTTTCACCCAGCTCCCTGCCTGTTTTAGAAAACAACAAACATCAAAAGACAATAAAATCTAGACTGAATAAGGGGACTGTAAAAATGAAGGTGACAAGCAAACAGTGACCCAAAATTTACATCAGTCTCAGAGATCTTCATATACCTGAATTTAACCTGCAGCAGTCTAGAGACATACTGCTTTTCTGTGCTTCCTCTTACTCTTTCTTCCCTCTTCCTTACGCATCACCCTCAGTTACACACAAAGAAATACTGCCCTATCAGATTAATATTTGGAAGCACACTGTCAGCTGTGCTAGGTATAGAAAATAACTATTTTCTCAAGCCCTCGCACACATGCAGTAGTATGCATTCTGTCCGCTTTTATATTTGGGGGATAAGGGAATATCCTATTGTTCTTAACTGTTTTCTAATTCTTTTATTTTCATCAGCCAACCTGAATCTTGAGAAGAGCAGAAAGAGGTCTGTAAGAGCAGAGAGACTAAAAGACAGGAGAAATGTAACTAAGATGTACCATGGACAGAAATTATTAAAGGCTAAAATTAGGGAAAATCTTTGTTTGCTGCAGGCATTTGAAAACAAGAAACATATACATTCTCAGCAAAACAAACAAGACTCGAAATCTAAGTTTAGGAACTGCAGAAATATGTTTCAGCAGACTGTAAGGGACTATATAAAATAAAGACATTTGCTACCAGCTAACTGAAATTCAAAAAAGGAAAAATCACCTCGCCATGTGTAGTTGCATGGCCTGAGATTCAAGCAGATCGCGATTTTCCTGACTGTTGCTAGATTCTACCACAATCAGGAAGCTTGAATTACCATTTAATTGCTACATCTGCAGCCTTCTACTGACAACAAGCTAGTGTTTTCTCCATGTTCCTCTCTCCATCATTGCAAGCTTTTTTGAATCAGAGACAAGTAGTTCTTTAGTTTAGCACGGCCTTTGGGCAGTACCTGCCCTGTTCCTTGGGGTCTAGCATTTTCTGATGTACCACATTTCCAGAGAGCAGGAGTTAGATGTAAAGGCCAGGCCTACCTAACACATATGAGCATCATGTGCAAATCCTTCCGAAAGCCTCTCAGGAAGTCTTGCTGCTTCTTGAGGTAGACAGCAGATGAAGGTCACAACTGCTATTTTCCCCTACCTACAAGCAGCAACACCCCTCCTATTTCTTGGTGGTCTGTAAGATAACTTGCAGCTAATCAGAAGTGTCTTCAGAACCAAAAACTTTAATGGCTCTGAGGATCTCACAGTTAAAGTTCGCTGATGAAGCAATATCCTAAGCAGCTCAAAATGTATGAGGATCATTTATATACAGAGCAAAAAGGGTAAACTAACATTTGAAGGAAACACATTTTAAGCATATATTGCTGATTACAGCAATTTTCAAGAAGCATTTAGTTCCTTTACTATGCATATCTCTATCAGTATATATGGTTACTGTTGCATACAGATCTAGCAATTTAAAGAAACAGAAAAGTCGCATGTGATTCAGCGTGACATCCAGTACAACCACCTATGCTTCAGCCAATGTTGCCCAAGTGGCACTGCGTGTGTCTGTAACGCAGATTACAAGGTGCTGTAGAAATACCCAAGCTGAACGGGAGAGTGGAAGCAGGCTGAGATAGCACTTAACCTAACACAACCCGACTTTCCCTGATCTCTCTCTATACTACACAAGAATCATAAAAATAGCCCTAGTGTGAACATATTCTAAGTAATTCTAAGATACTACAATTAAATTGCATAATGTTCACAGAAAAATGGTCTCTTCGCTTTGCTTACTTGAACAACTGATTGTTCATAACAACATAGACTGAAGGCTGCTCCTAAAAATTATTTGAAAAATGTTGAATGTTGTGGTTTTGTTTTGAAGCAAAATTAAACCCCACTAAAATTGCTTTTTAATGTTCTGGCTGGTTCAGTACACACTGTCCTTGTTTCAAAACAAGGTCACTTAAATGCAGACACCCAAAGCAATCATTAACATTAAAAATAAAATACTGCAGAAACAATCATGTAAAATATTGTATTATAGTAAGCCTCAGCTTTGCAGCTAGCGTTTGGTGTCTGGTACACAGGGAGGAGACCACAGCTATGTTTTAAATGACTACTGAAGATCAGTTTATTCAGCAGGAAACTTTAGGTAAGTCTGGAGGGAAATGCTGAGCACAACCACTGTAAAGTCTGAGCCGCTAAGGAGTGATAATTAAGAATCTTCTCCAGAGAGTAGGTGCTTAGCAGCACTCTTTCAAATTTTTAAGCACTTCTCTTTAAGACAAAAAAAGCCAGGTGCCTGCCTTTTCTTTAGCTTACTTGTGGTAAAGCCAGGTTGCTCTTTATCCCATTGCCCATTTTCTCATGTGTCTTAATTAGCCCTTCCTTCAAACTTTGTTCTAAGCCATGCATGCAGCTGAGGTGAGATTAATGGCCTGTCCTTTCCCACATCACTTCTTCTCCCCCTTCTTAAATAAAGGTACTGCATTTGCTATTCTGCAGTCATATCCATTCTCCCCTAAGGTTTATTAAAAATATTCACCGGCAGTCCTGCAATTTCGTGTGCCAGCTCTTTCAGCATCGTGGGACAGAAATTAGTCGGTCTCCTGACTTGAAAAGATTAAGCTCTTTGGGTTCTCATCTAGAAAGTGGTAATTTCTGCTTCCATAACCTCACGGCTGCTAGCCATCTTGCCTTTGCTCTAATGGTCAACATCCTAGGCCTGCTAAATCCCAGCACAAACCATTCAGTTCACTTCTTAGCTATGCTTGGATTATGTTCCTCTCTCCCTCATTGTACAGCAAACCATTCTTCAGTCATTGCTCTTTTCAGTTTCTAAGGCTGGAGAATCTTTTTCCATTTCCTGTTAATATTTCTTCCAAGGTCTCTCTCAGTCTGGTTTGTAGCAATTGTCATTTTATTCCTGTATCTCTTGACTTCTCATCTAATCTGGCTTTGGGGAAGAATTTTCTCCCTTTTTTCTGTTTAGGGACGTCCTCAAATCTGTGCTTTCATTCTTTGGAGTTTCAATCCTAACTGGAGTTCTTGGGCATTACAACCAAGCACTAAGAAATAAGTAATACACAAAGAAATAGTGGAACCTACACATTTGAGGCATGACACCAGAAGACACAAAAGGGTTAAGTAGAGTGACTTCTGCCAACTGAAAAGAAAAGCCCGTGAAGATTGACAGATGTAACAATGTAAAAGAAATCCCAAGGCTCTCAGGTATATGATATGTTTTATTCACGTGAGACTTCCCTCACTCAGACATTCAGATCAGGAAAAGCTCCACTGAAGTCAAAAGAATTACTTTCCATTAACTGTGGAGTAATACAGATGGGAGTTAGCACTGCTGAAAGGAAAGTAAATAGCTTTAAGATTTCTTTCTACATTTGATCTTATGCAATTCTTACTCACTCTCATATATTATGCTCTTCCGCAGAGAAGCAGAAAGCAAATCCTAAAGCCTGCATACAGTCAAACCCTATGTCAGGAATGTGAATTTGCTAGTGTTGAGATCCCAGACTTTCAGTAATACTTTTTTATGGTCCAGGTGTAAGCCTTTCAAAAATCAATGTGAAGGGCTCAAACACTGTTAGGGCCATCTGTGGAAAATCAAGGCAGTCCACGGCTCTCAACAGACACTATGCAAACCACTCTATAACCCCTACATCAGCTGCTGCTGCCACCCAATGCAGAGAAGAAAATCAGGAGCAGACACCACTGCTGCTGTTGCTGCCAAGGATGGAGCTTTGAGACTTGCAGGTGCTCTTGCACTTCACGGTACATCCTTTTGGTAGTTAGGGAGTAAGGAAGGTGGCGGGTGTACAAAGGTGGTCCATTGGGAAGTTTGAAAGTGGTTACATACACGAGCCCCTCAGCACTTGCACTCTTCTCCCCCTGAGAAAACTAAGGTTAAGAATTCATGTATCAGTCAATCTCATTTTTTCACAGTTTCTCCATGTCCCTGGCAAGACAGAGAAAACAACAACCTGTAGTGGCTCTGGATACTGGGGTTTATTTATGAAGCAACATGGTTAGCGCTTTTGCTCTACTTGATTATTTTACACACTCCCTTGCTTACTCCCCACCACAGCATTACATCCACTAGATCTTGATTTCCCTTCCCCAGTCAATGCTGGTCCGGAAAGGTCAAGTAGGAAGTCATGCTGGTTTGTGCTGTTCCATTGCTCACCGTAAACTATCTCAGTCATTACGAGTCAAAGTCCCTGGGCATCCCCCAGCATTCGTTTCCATGTGTCTCTCTGATCTCTAGGCCTTCTTCCACTTTCAAGTTCTTACCCCCAGCCAGGACCTTCACCTTCTTATTTCCAGAGCCTTTCCTCCTTCTTGAAACCATTTCTTCCTTTCAGGAACCCTTCTTTTGGCCTCCACGCCCTCTTCTTCCCAGGCCCCCAAAATGACTTTTTTCCCAATCTAAATAGTCTATCTGCAGAAGCTCAACAAGTGATCACCATCCATACTGGTGGTTCTCTCTCATCTCTCTATATTAACTGGAGGATTCAGGCCATGACTCTTCAGTTTAGTCCAGATTATCAAAATTTAAATCCAGCCTGTACTGGTTGCAGCTGGCAAGTAGCAGACTTCTGCTTGACCGTTCAAAAGCTCAAATTTGGACATTCACTCCCCACACACAGACAACAAACTAGTTTTCACCCACAACACTCCCCAGTCAATGAGTGTTTCTGTCATTTTCTTCCCCACAAAGAAGTAGAAATCCTCCATATCTGAATACAGTCGCTGCAAAAACTGAGAATCCAGTAAATGAAATGTAAACAGGAGGTTTAATGTACCAACATGGAACATTACCTTCTTCTCTTGTGTCTTTAACTGTTAAAGTCTTTAGACTGAGTCTCCATATAATGAAATGAAGTTGTCACTTTGGCTTCTACTGTGCTTCACTATATTCACACACTTTTTTAAAATGCCAGCTATTTTTGTTTTAGTGTGTGTGGCTCTGAGGTATTTTAACCCCCACATTTTTTTTGCAGTCCACAAAGGCACACTCATGCTATTACAGTGGTTGGTACTGAATCAAGACTATCAGATCAATATAGAATGCACACACAACCAGGCTAACCAGCCACATCATGACTTCAGTTCATTGACAACCCCCTGGAAACTTTAAATGGATCACCTGGGAGCAGAGACTAGAATTGTAGAACTAGATGATCACCCTCTATTGAGAGCTGTAGTAGCCCAATGTATTTACTATAACTCAAGGAACATTTAGAGATCTACAGTTTATCACTCTATAAAGTTATGCACCACAAACTCTGGGGAAAATATCACTGTAAATCTCAAGAGTGCAGTTAGGAATCCCACATTACTCAAATTCATTTAAGCCTTTCCTGTAGATTCTCAGACCTGAAGGCAGTTTTCAGGTCTCTCATTAATTCTACTCACTGCTCAAAGTACATAGTGGTGCAGACCACATTTAAATGTGGCCCTGGAGTCAGACCAGAAAGAAACAAAACTGCCCATCTGAATTCAAGGAGAGGCTAAGCAACACGCACCATCGGGCTGAAGAGGTGCTCATATTTATCGACAGGAATGGCACAAGGTATTACAGAAGACCTGAGTATAAGAGAACTGAGAGTAGATTTCTCCCTGGGTGTACTGTTCTGACAGCTCTCTGAAAGTGGCACTAAATGCTAAAGTCATCTGAGGTGTATTCATCCTCACTAGGAATAACAGCAGAAAAGGTGTGCACAATAAACCTTAACATTGAAAAAGAAAGAATTATTTAATCTCCAAGTGTTCATTTCACTCTCAGTAAGCAATAAATCCAGCCGACCTCATCTTGGGGGTGGGTGTAACTGTAGCTACAAAGGAGTATTAAAATACAGTGCTCTGACTGCGTGCTGGGCTAGGTGGATGTGGATCAATCTGGTTTATTGAACCTGCTGTCAAAACCACACCGCTGTAATTTGAATCCAACACGCTCTTTCCTAAAGAACTGTCTCTGCTCTCCAGACTCATGCTGTCCCAACAGTTTTTCAGGTGGCTCTTCATGAGGTCCTCCTAGTCTCCCAAACTGGGTGGCCTGCTCTGTTAGCTGCTAGCTCTTCCCCCAGGTGTTTTGACACTGACAACACTCAGGCCCTGGATGCCTGTGCAAACCCAAGTTGAACAGAGCCACATCACCCACCTTCATCTAGCTTTGTTTCCAAAATCAGTTTAATTCCTGCTGAAATTCATCCCACCAGCTACTTGCCCTGTCTGACGAGACAGATACAGATGGCAGAAAATAAGGCTGGTGTGGAGAAGGGTAACAGCAAGGAAACAGGGCTGCAGGCTTGGGATGTCTGTAGTAGGTACAGGTATTTGACAGCAGATGGCCAACACTCTACAGATATTTCAGCTTTACCCAACACTGCTCTTCTTACCTGATCACACAGCAAAGTTCCTATGAAGCACCTCTCCCTTATTGAGCCAGCTGCTCTCACCTCAGATCACATACACATATCATAGCAGGCCTGTCTGGCTTCTTCTCTGCCATTGCCTGCTGCTTAAACACCTTCCTCTTCCTTTTCCTCTCCTGAGCAGCACAGACTTTCTCTCTGCTCCATCGCACTATTCCTCCCCGCACACGCACCTCTCCCAGCAATTCCTGGTGCCTTCAGCTCTCGCACGAGGGACCCACACAACCCACAGCTGAATGGTTCCTCATCTCACTGGTTCAGTCCTTCATAGAATCATAGAATCATTTAGCTTGGAAAAGACCTTCAAGGTCATCGATTCCAACCATCATCCATGCCCACTAAACCATGTTCTGGAGTACCTTGTCTACGCACTTTTTTAATACCTTCAGGGATGGTCACTCAACCACTTCCCTGGGCAGCCTATTCCAATGTCTGACAACCCTCTCAGTAAAGAAATTTTTCCTACTATCCAACCTAAACCTCCCTTGCATAGAATCATTTAGGTTGGAAATTCCACTCCAGTAATTGCAACATGCCAAGACACGCTGTTTTTGATGCCTCTCATTGCTTTCACAGCAGTGATTCCCCACTCCAATACCTCTGCCAACCCTTCCCGTGGGCTCTCTCACCCTCGATAGTGCTAATTCCCATGCACCAGCCCCACGAACATCTCCCCCACCTTGATGACTCTTTCCTCTTTAGTCTCACCTATTGATATTGGTACAACTATCACTTCTCCTTTCCTTCACCTGCTAATCTGGCAATCCCAGCGCATCCGCATAAACCCCTTCCTGCCTCCTCAATATTTCTGGAGGAAAAAACATGATCAGGTGTCTGCTATGGATTTGTCCTCTCAGCATTTAGGTCACTAAGCAAATCTCTCCTTTCACTTGAACTAAATCCCATGTTGTCATGGGTGAGGATTGCTTTGCTGTTGTTGCAGGTAGAGAATTATGTTTAATCAGATTACAAACCTGTCAGGTGGACCTTCTGGGAGCAAGTTTGCAGTCAGGGGGAGCAAAGCATCCAGCCTGCTTGGCTGGAGTAGGCTGAGAGATGTAGCACAGGAGCGCGAGAGGTCAGCACAGAGATCCCATAGCCCAGGAGAGACCGAGCCACGGAAGCCAGCAAAAACTGACATTACCTGAAACAGCCACACAGCCATACCTCAGATGTAATGGGATGAAAGAGACACCAAGCAACCTGCAGAGAGCTCTCTGAGGAAGGCCTAAGTTGTTAAGAAGCAAGCATGAAAGAAGGCTACCACCCTGCAAGAGCACAGCAGAAAGGGGCAGTTTTGTTTACAAACCCTTTTTATCTGTCTCAGTTGAAGTTTTCTCTATTTTCAAAGATATCCTTCTAGCTTATGTTCTTATAAAACTTACCTATTGAAATTACAAGACATTTTGGTCTCTTCCAACATGTTCAGTGTAAGGAGAAGGTCACTTTGGGATCCTGTTGCACATTTCTATAATCCTTGCAAATTTACCACCGCCTCTGGCTCCTCAGACTAACCCACCTTCCCACTTCAACTCCTGTTTCTGCACAGAAGCTGAATGAGTGACTTCACGGGAGCACTGACAAGATACTTTATCATCTCTCTCTTCCTCATTTGCTTCCTTTCCTCTTTTCCTCTCCTTCCTCCAATGGATGCAGAATCTTGCATTTTCTTTTCTTCTCCAATCCCTTCATGTGTCCCAGTGACCCAGCCTTACTGTTCTTCTCCCTTTGTTACCTCTCGACCCTGTTGGCTTTTCCCCTCAAATTGCAAGCATGTTTGCTGTTTCCATACCCATGACATCATTGCCTCTTTCCTTTTGTCGCATTCCTCTTTGACCTTTCATTCCTGAGATCCTTCAATGCACTGTTGATACCAGCTATCAAGAATCCCTTTTCTACAGATCAGCCTCAGCCTCTTCTTACCTAGCTGCTACCTTTCTTGCCCACATGCTCTGCTCAGCATTTACCAGTCTCTAACGGCTGCTTCATAATTTTGATTTAATAACGAGAACCCTATTTTCATGTGCTTTAACGTTGTATCAGCTTTTCTGTTTCTGTGATTTTATTTTTTCTTTCTCTTTACTCTCATATTATCCCTGAGCACATCCATCTAACTCCCCTTTTTTGCAAGGAGTCAGTTCTTGTGCAGCGTATCCCAGGGTAACATGAGATCAGAAATGCAGATATCTGCACCTTGTCATCACCTCAAGGACGTGTGTATACTTCACATTCGTCTCCTAGGCAAATTCATATCTTGGCCAACTTGTCAGTGATTCTTAGCCATAAGCTGAAGTGCAAGAAAACCTAAAAAGGGATTCCTGACCCCTCCTTTCCACCAGCCCTTTCTCTTTTTTTGATCATTATAACTCACCGTTTTGTTTGTTGTTCAGGATGATAAAACCCTGTCTCATCTTCAGTTCTGAGTACACATCCAACTTCTGTAGGGCTATCTTGTGTATCATTTTTGAGTTATAATCTTTCCTGTCTGGCTACTGTCATGCTACTAAAATTCACTTTCACACTCTCACTTCCATCTTGCTTACTGTAATATAATTTATTCTGGCTTTGAAAAATAAAGCCTGTACCTGTTCATAGCCATCCCAAACACTGCAGGGGGGATCATATTCCTAGCCAATCACTTCAACTACAACAGCTTTTTCACTTTGTATCCCTCTATGGACTTCTTCCTCTATCACAGAAGTCATAAGCTAATTTTCCTCCTTCACTTTTAAGGTATTTCATTACCACTTCTCCAAAATCTTTCATTACCTATTGAAAGACTACTTTCAGTCCCTATTGGGCTTATGACCTCTCCTGCCATCCTTTATTTGCTGCGGGTTTTTGAATTAATATCTTTCCACTTGTCTTCCTGCTGTTCCTTATGCCATTTTCGCTCTAAACCGTATATTCTCCTCAGCAGCAATATAAGCAAAAAAGTCATACGCTAAGATGACAAAATATCATTTTCCTGTCCTTACAGTCTCTTGGGTAGCTGCATATGCTCACCTGTAGGATCTTGTCTACACTAAGCAGAAAATTCCTTAAAGCAAGACATTAGGTTTTTTGTGTTTCTATAGTTCCAAACACAGTGGGAACTCATCAGAGATGAAGGTTCCAAACTGTTAAGGTAATACAACTGCATGGTAGTAGCAACATCATTACAGGAAGAGGCCATTGAAATCTATTCTTTGCCGGTTGCTTTTGCCAACATCTGGGTGAAAAAACAGCAGCAGAGATCAGCATTAGGTCCAGTGTGAAAGTGCAAGTTCAATCATTTGTGCTGTAAGGAACATTTGGACTGCAAATGCATTGCATGCTCAAAAATATCTGATAACTCACTAAATCCAGAGGAATAAAAGCAAAATGGTTCCACTGTGGCTTGTCTCAACCTCCTCTCTTTACAAGTCTGCAAACTTTGTATTAGTCTAATGTGATCTACCTACATGTCATTATTTCTTACATTGTGGCAGCACCCTCCGCATGTGGACAGGACCCCAAAGCCCCAGGGCTGTTCTCACACAGAACCAGATGGGGAATACGTTCTCAGCTACGTGTGGGTCTGTCCTGAGCAGCACTACAAGCCATGTTTTCAAAATTGACTCTCAAAAATAGACTGTCAAAAAAAAAGAAAAGAGTTTCTGTACTAAGTGCAGATCATTTTGCATACCATCTGCAGAGTGCTAATTATACACACCGTTGTTATTTGTCAGTATAAGATATTTCAGAATGATATCTGTAAGCCATCTGCCAGCTATCTTACTCACATTCTTTAGATCATCAGCAAGAAGTCTTACACATTTTTTCCTTAGGTAACAATCTGCAATACGCAAAAGCAGTTAAATGGGAATGACTTTCTAAATATGGCTTCTTAACAAATAACTGAAGCCAAGTGAACTCCAAATGAATTATTTTGAATTGTTTAAAAATGTCACATTTTAAGTCATGTTTTTGATACTGCATTCAGGTATTAGGCAAGAATTTCCATAGGTGGTTTATGCTATTTTTTCCCATGTCTTTTATGTGATCTTCAAATAGAAACAGCAAGGAATTCACATGTTTAAAAATAAAGTACCATTAAAAATTACATTATGCAAACAATTTATTTTATGTTCCCCTAACTCCAATCTTTGTATTTTGTACTTGCTTAATATGGAAAAGTTTTGTTGGTTTGGGGTTTTTTTTGGTTGGCTGGGTTTTTTTTAATGCAGGTGCACAACATTATTCTTTCTTGGGGAAACAGTTCTTTTGCAAAATTTTTCCTCCTTTCTTTTTTAATAACTCAACTACTCTAAAATGTATAATCCTACTGCACAATTGGTTTTGTTCTCAGTACAGGAAACAACACTAAAAGGAGAGGAGGAATTAAGAACGATCAATCCCAAATAAACAACTGAAAAAGTGAAAGATGTTCAATTCAGTGACCATTACACAATTTTCCGCTATGACTAGAAAGACATTGTAGAAATGATCAAAGGAGAATCTCATAAACAAATACAACATGTCTTTTATTCAAACTGATACATAAGACTTGAAGAGCTGCACTCAGTTCCTGCATGTGTAACAGATTCTTGGAATGACCTTGTGCACATTGTTTTGGGGGGGAACCCACAAAAAATCCCACCTTAAAGCCACACAAATGGTTCTTAATCTCAGCCTTTGTTTGTTCGGCTGCTAAGAATGCACATTATAAGAACCTCCCCACATCTTACTTAAGATGTACCCAGCACTCATGGTGCCATCAGTGCCTCAGTTCTAGCATGAGTCACTGCTACTACTGTAAATTACATAGGGAACAAGACAATCTTCACCATACCAGTAATACTGCTGTTGTTAAATTTGCTAAGCGTCATGAGACCTATGATCACAGTTGCTTATTGCTGCTGAATTTAAAGCATGAGCTCCAAAAAAAAAAAAAAACCAGTGAGAAGTTGATCCAAGAAAAGAATGATTTATCACATGCTAAAAAGAGTTATAAGGTTCAGTCAAATGGACTTTTGCTTCTGTTTAGTATGCTGCAACACAGGAGATTTTAAAAGAATTGGTCAGTCTCCTTACAACTCACTATTATTTTTGTAGGCATTAGGATTACTGCCACAGTATCTTACTGATCTAACCAGAGATCAGCAGGTTGCCATAGTAAGTATTGTACAAATGCAAAACAAAAAAAAGGAATTTCTTCCACAAAGATGATAAAATTTAGTATAAGAAATTTAAACTTATACAGACAAGACTTTTTTTTAGATCCTTTTCAGAAGATAATAAAGATGACAGGCAAATGTCTACAAACAAATTCTTGGCATGTAACTTCTCTAGGATCATGAATCAAATCATCCAGGTAGGCTCTGTCCCCATGCATAGCACCTGTCAGGATTTCCCAACAAATATATACAGAAACAGAAATCACAAGAAAACATTCATGAAACCAGAATCAGCTCAGGGAAAAAAAAGAAAAGGAAAAAAAAAAAAAAGAAAGAAAAAAACCCACAAAAGCAAACCACCCACCCTTCAACACACAATCAAATGGGATACTTTCTACTCCCTTCTTAAGAACACAAGCTTCTACCTTCACCACCCTCACTCCATCTGATGGAGTTCTTCTACTGTCAGTACACTAAGTTTATATTTTCATTGCCAGGAAAAAGTTGGCTATTTGACAGCAAGACAACTAACCTGATTTAGCTAGAACATATTGTAAGCAAACCAGCCATATAGATATCATGTTAACATAGCTGGCTGAGGTCAACTGTAGTTGAGAAGACGATAGATTAATTTCACCTATGTCAAGGTAAGGACCATCTAACTCCAGCTAGGATTTTACCACAAAGCAGCTATCCAGAATTAATTATCGCACTATAAAAGCACACCGTTGTGGAGAAATGAGGATACATCATCATTGCACAGACAGACTGTAGAGAGTTCATACAGGCCTATTCCGAGAGAAATGATAGCCAAGACGGGCAGAAAACATTCCTGGCAGATGGAGGAATTGTAAATAGTGAATAGCTTGGGGTACTCTCTCATACGTCTCACCACCTGGCCAAGAAACTACAGGTGAGAGGAGAGGACTGCTCCTCTTCTGGAGTAGAAATGCTGGAGAGCAATGTGTGGTTCTGGGGAGCAGAAAAGAAAGGGAAAAAGGGGAAGAAGCAAAGAGCATTTCCTGTATTCCCCTAGCCACCCACACACGGGGTCAGGCAGAAATTAACATGTATTTATTAAGTTCCATGGATGTGAATCAAGGCTTAATGAAATGAAAAACCATCAGCAGATCTCATCAGCTTGATACCACTTCTTTCCACTAATACACACAGAGAGTTTTAGGACTAACCTCTTGTTAAAAATACCACTGCCTACTTCCCAGCCCATTATCACATAGCCTCTAATCTGCACCAACTCACACAAACATTCACAGCTGGAATATGATATTGTGTTGCTTCTGTTTCAGAATGCTTTTTTTTTTTTTTTAAGGCATCCCACAAGCATCTCTGAATTTCCACTAAACCATGCTCTATCCCCATCCCAGGCTGTCTCTCAATGCTGAGTCCAGTGAGTGCAACAACAATAGAGCTGAGTGAGAAACATCCTGTTGAATCCATGACATTCAGAAATCAGATTGTTTAGGAGTATGGACACCTAATCAGGTGGCTAATGCAAAAATATCATCCAGGCAAGCAAGGCCTTTCTCATATAGAAAACAATCATATGGTTATTGTGCAAATGGTGTCATACAGATTCAGTACTCCCCAAGAATCTCTCTATTGCACCAGTTACACAATACACTCAGCTGCCTTCTCTTCCACTTCATTTATTTTGTTTTAAAAGAAACACTCTTATGCTTAGTACACAAAATCTTACTTGCCTGTTACATTATGGTTTTCACGTGTGTCACAAGCAGTGCCTTGGAGAGCTCACTGCCAGCCTTTCAAAGGGATGTAGTTGGTGCAAGAAAGAAAGAGAAGGCAAGACAAGATTGAATGAGATCATTTGGCTTCTGCTGTCAAACAAGAACACAGAGATTCAACCAGAAACGAGTTTCATTTGTAGAGACTCACCTCTTGTTGGCTTTATGGAAGTGGTGTTAAGAAGGAATATCAATTACAAAAGTGCAATGACTTATCAAGCTCAACCTGAAAAGAGAGTCTCCAAACATAAGACAATATAGAAAAAGGCACAGACTATGTTTACGGATGAGCGAAGAACTGGAGTAAAGACAGAATTATAAGCAATCAGGCTGGAAGTGTGGGCAAACGTGGACTTTCACAGGGCTTTAAGGAAAAAGACAAGATCTGAAACTCTACAGTATGGTAATAGAAGGGGGGGGAAAACTTTCCTTCCACATTGTCAGTAGACTAGTACAGCATGGGCAAAGGTATCAAGAAAGTCAAAAGATGGAAGCTTGCAGCAATTAAAAGGGGCTGGGGTGAGTTATCTGGGCTCTGGTTCCTAGCTGACAGAGACAGAGAGCTAGTACTTCAGCGGACAGCAAAAGAAGACCCATCAAGATTGGAGCCTGACACAGGTGGGAAGAAAAAACAGCAAGTATTAGCACTACCGTGTTACCATTCTGGGTGACAGGAGTAGTAGCCATTTTGTATATTGTGGGGAATGAAGAAAGCTTGTGGGAGGGAAATCCGTTGTTCCCTGCATGCAAGATTCAGCAGTGGAACATCTACCCTGCCCTAGCTGGGCTTCAGGAAGGGACAGCTTCAGGCCTGAGATGTCGTGCAGAGCCCAGGTGCCTCCTTGCAGTGATTCTTCCAGATATCTGAACGTGTTGGTGCAATGATACCCAGGAAAGCCCAGACAAATTCAAGCATGTGTGATATACTAAATAAATAGCACAAGGTACTCTTTTAGCACTTCACAGTGCCTTGATATTGTTACCTCATTATTGCAAGCATGTATTTCACCATGCAGTCTCTAGCTTTCATTAAATCTGAAAAGAAAAACGAGCCCCACTTAAACTGTCTGTCCCTTGAAAGGAGAAACTGAAGAAGATAATGAATGAAGAAACCTTTAGAACTGAAAATGCATGCACCACAATAAATCCTTCACTGCCTCTTCTCTTGTATATATGCCTTATTTCTTCATTTGCAAAGGTCATTTCTTTTAGAAGCTAAGACATTGAAACAAAGGTAATAGCTGGCTTCAACAGAACAGGTACTTTGTAAATCCCACTTTGATTTTGATTCTTCCCCACACTACGAAATTGAAAGCTTTTTAAGAAATTCTCTGTGCCAAAAGAGCAATCACTAATAGCAGCAGAACAGAGATGTCTTTTTCCAGCCCAAAAGGGATGTGTCTGGAGAATGTCAGGGTGTTCTGAGCTAATGCACAAAACAGTTCTATAAACTTTTAATTTTCATATTGTATAAAAGCTGTGTAAATAACCTACAGAGACAATTTAGACCCTTTTCTTGCTCACCGTCTATAACTGACTGCTGTTCATTTAGTACGGGGACTGTGCTTCGATTGCTTTTCCAAAGCAAAATGGCATTAGCAATCCTTGCAAATTGTTTAATTGATTTCCTTTAAGTAATCAAACTCTACTGTGGCTTTGATGCTTCAATACCTGTATCTTACACTACAGTTATCTTACATGGTGGCCTTGTTCTCTTATTTTATGACTTAACTGTTACAAACGACTACTATAATTTATCCATTTATAATTTGACAGTCCTCATGCTCTCTCACAGAAATCTATCCCCTACATCATGGCTCGCACAGGCTTAATCATGTTGATACAAGACCAAATGTATATCCTAAAGAAGCTTTACCATCAAGTTCACAAGGCATTTCACTGGTTCTTAGGCCTCCAGCACATCAGGGTCAAAAGATCATTCTTTCAACTTCTGTCTGTAACCCGTATGAATCTAGACTATGAGGCTGAGGTTTGTCAGAATAAGTATCTCAAGCTACAGCTTAGCTTTCAGGTACATCTACAAGAAGATCATTAAATTGGTGCTCTACACCACAACCTACATACCACTGCATCCTGGTTTTGGCTGAAATAAAGTTATTTGTCTTCTTAGTAGCTGGTATAGTGCTGTGTTTTGGATTTAGGATGAGAATACTGTTGGTAACACACTGATGTTTATACTAACTCAAGGACTTTTCAGCTTTTCATACTGCCCTGCCAGCAGAGGCTGGGAGTGCACAAGAAACTGGGAGGGGACACAGCTAGGACAGATGACCCAAATGAGCCAAAGGGGTATTCCATACCATGTTACGTCATGCCCAGTATATAAACTGGGGGAGATTGGCTGGGGGCATCATGGCTCAGGGATTGGCTGGGCATCAGTCGGTGGATGGTGAGCAGCTGTATTGTGCACCACTTGTTTTGTATTATTATTATTATTATTGTTGTTGTTGTTGTTATTTTCTCTTCTGTCCTATTAAACTGTCTTTAACTCAACCTACAAGTTTTACTCTTTTTTCCCTGTTTCTCTTCCCCATCCCAGTGGAGGGGAGGAGTGAGCGAGCAGCTGCGTGGTGGTTAGTTGCTGGCTGGGGTTAAACCACAACACACTGAAATATCTGTCAAGAATCTTTTCAAGAAATAATTTTCTCTTAGAAAAGCTGAGCCTTAAGAAAGCAAGAATGCTTTATTTCATGGCAATTTTTGACCTTTTCAAGTCCTGGGGCTGTGGTTGTCCTAGCCTGTGAAAACAATGGAATTACGCTATAAGAAAGGGAAACCCACAAAAACATGTACTCTCCGGGCCAAAAAACCCAATTCCAAACTGAAGAAATAAATCAGTAATATAATCAGTATATAAAATCAGTGTATAATTGGTATAAATTAATTAAGTTTTTTCCAGCTGTTACTGTTCTTGCTGACAAAAAAAGCATGGATTACTGTATTCCTTTTCCACTCCATGGTAACGCAGCATCACAGAACTCTTCCCCAATGCAAGTGATGAAAGAAAAAAGAAAAAGAAAAAAAAAGGAAAAAAAAAAAGGAGCTTTGTGTGGATGCATCTACCATCTTCTGTGCATGCAACTAACTAAGAGATGAGTATTTATATTTAGGATTAGAGTTTTGAATAGACAAACAGCAGATAAATGTGTGCCCTCCGTATCTAGGTTACATCCTTAAGGAATTGGGCCTAATGTTCTCCTTCCATAGAAAAAAAGAACGATTCAAAGAAGCAATGAGAAGATGAAAAATGAGCTTACTTTGAAATATGTCAATAATGATACACAAATGCTTGCCAGAAGCACATTAATTACATTCTTGAGAAAGTCTAAAGTTCAAGAAAGGTAAGATAAAGTACAAGACATAATGAGATGTAACAAGTAGGAACCAGGAATAGCTGTGTTGTAAGTCAGAGCATTGTGCAAGCTTATTTACAAGTCAAAGTAAATAACCACCCTTACGTTCATGTAAAAGCCTTTCCAAACCTCCCATTAACTGTATGTTGATGCATGCAGCTGCCAGATTTTAATAATTCAGCCCAATTTTCACAGAACTGATTCAATTCCACTTGTGACCCTTCTCCCAGGTGGGCTAGCAGAGAGGGCCCAGATACTAGCAGAAGCCACGCTTCCCTCCCAGTAAACCAAAACTGGTCATTACTGCGTAGCTACACAGTGTACCCTGTAGCAGAAGCAGTACCCAGCCAAACTGGAACATGAATGCAAATAAAATAAACATATACCATTATCAAGGCAAGTGTATGCAACCAAGATTCTGGCTTGTGCAATGGTCTACAGGGACCACTGCGTGGAACTGGAAGACTCCTGAAAGATCTTTGTAAAGACTGAACCAGTTCCACAACTGCCATTATAGCAAACATCATCAGAATCTCAAAGTCTTGGGCTTTTGTTTGGTTTGTTGGTTGGGTTTTTGGGGGTCTTTTTAGTTTTGCCTGCACTTCCTTCTCTGCGGTAATTCTGGCAATTTTTGACACTACAGAGAGACTGCAGGAAGCATGATCATCTTGTATCAGCAACTTCAAAACTGGAAGGCAGCAAAAAAACAGCCGACTAGAACATGTAAAAGCAAAGCTCAAGGCCAAGACCAGAATTTCAACCTGTGTCCTTGAGCGCTCTGTGCGCCTTGAAGTCTTAGATCACTACAGCTGTCTCACTGAAGGACCTTCAAAGCACTCTGTATATTCTGCTACATGAAAGAAAGGTTTTCAGTGCTACTCTCAGTTTGAGCAAGAGGAATATCGTATATATACCTTATATTGGCAGATAAACAGAGGTGAAAAATGGTCGTAGCACAGATGTGCTTGAGAGCAAACATAGCTAAATAAATGAAAGAGAAACCACTGTAGCAGTGAGTCATGTGTACCAAAAGGAATCTACCTATCTGCTTGTTATTCTGCAAGGCAGCTCAGTTTGTCCAGATATATCAGCCTTCTTGCTCCCTATTCACTACAGGGGACTGGCAGCATGCTATTCACCTTTTTTTTTTTTTTTTAGCAGAGCCCATATTGATAGGCACTTTCAAAATAGCCTCAAAATGATGGTCCCTCCCAACAGAGAAACCCACTACAGACAGATTGACCACTGCTGAAAGCTGGGGGAAGAAAAACAGCAAAAGGAGTGTCATATTAGTCAGCTGGAATGCTCAGCACAGCAGAAAAAGAGAATGTATAAAGATTTTATGCAAGAAAACTGTATTATTTGCAATTCATTAATATGTGATTTGCCTGTTTAAAAATTTTCAGTAGCCCAATCAGGGCAATTAGTCAATACATCAAGAGTCCTAGACCTACCAAATTCAAGAGCAAAATTCTCATTTAGTTTCCCCGGATCCTTGTTTTCTCTTCACTGTGAAAAGCAGGACCTCAAAGAATATCACATATTTTGCAAACCTCAGCCTTTGGCAAATAAGTATGAACAAATACTCTCGCAGTTCCCAAACAATTTATGAAGATCTGCATTAAGTGAAATAAATAATTCAGTTTGCACTACTCCCAGTACAAACCACTTTACGAACCCTTGTAAAGATACACAGAGAGCACGTGCCCAGACACAGTTAGTAGATAAAACCTGGGCTCGGGTGAAGCGAAGTGACCTTCCCTCTGACTCTCAAACACTGTCGCACTATTGCATGTGAGAAGTATTTTACTGGCATCCACCCTTCTCTTCTCATACTGTCTCTGAGGCTTGAGCCTCAGCTTATCCGTGTAGTAGAGGTCGTATTTAGAGCAGTGCCACAGAGAAGAGAAGAGATGCCGTCTCGTGCTGCGTGACTTCAGCAGCTCCGCCGGCTCCCACCGTCAGAGCCTGACAGCTTGACATTTCCCAGTGGCTTGACAGCTGAAGAGCACAGTTCTTGCTCTTCTCCCTGACCCCCTGCATGAACCAAAGTGAGCTTATGAGATAAAGCTGACAATTTCAAAGGACCCCGATCGGAGTTTGAACAGTGTCTTCAGTAGCTCTAATGTTCTTTACTTTTTACTAGGGGCTTTCACAGACCATAAGAAACTGTGCAGCATTCCTCGCTCTAAGGAGACCTTAGCTAATAGTTTTCCTCTATTCCTTATTCCCAGCCCTCAGCACGACAGGGATCTCCGTGGTTTTGCTGGAAACTGAGACCATATCCTTCTTTTTACAGCTGTATCTTAGCTGCTGCCTAGAGCTCCCAGCCATCAGTCAGCTAAGGGCTGGGTCCTGGAGGAGGCAGGGCTGTCCATATCCCCCCCAGCATCAGAGGGATCAAACCCAGTGGGCTTTCTGTGGATCACAGCTGAAGGATGAGGGTCAACAGAAGTGCTTTGCCCAGATTAGGCAGTAATCTTTAATGCTACTGCTATTTACAGATGTGATCATTTGGATCTACATACTCTGTGACCTTCTTCTCTGTTCTAAATACGGCAAGGAAAATGCTAAAAGAAGTACATCTACAACTACTTCTTTGGACATTTTAAGTCCTTTTTCAGCCCTTCTTGAGCCCTTTGGGTTGGTTCTTTGAAAATGTTTGAGTCATCTTGTTTTTTTGACCAAAGGCTTTGGAGAAATTTTAAAAACCAAAGAAAGAGTGTTCCTGGCAACCAAGCCTCAGCTTCACCCACACAATTATTTGTGCCAGAGTGTTTGCATGTTTGTCTAATCAAGGAGCAGAAAAAACATTATAAAATGCTTCTGATCAATAGCCTGTAGGCACAGAGCTCGTAGGCACAGAGCTCAAACACTGAATATTCACCGTCAATCAATAGAGTAAACATTCAAAAACATTTGCTGGAAAAACTCAAAAAACTGAGTAAACCACAGTCTGCTGACAAATATACTGCTAATGCTAAAAGGAACATTCTTCTAAATGCTATTCTTTGCAAACTATTTATTCCTTTCCAACTATATATTTAAGTTGCTTAAATCTTTCTGTAAATTACAAAAATGTTCTGGATTTAATATTTCTTTTCAGATCATGAAAAAAAAAGCCTAGTTAGAAGACAATAATGAATATATAGATCTAAAAAGGGGGGACATTTGGGAAAACTTTGACATTTGGACTATCACTTTTTTAAACAAACCACATATGGCAGGAATCAACAGATCTGTGCTATTCACACAAGCATAGCAAGCGGCACGAGAACGGATGATATAGAATTGTATTTGTGTATTTTCCTGCTCAAGCAGGATGCCTTCTCAGTATTTTAACCCAGAAGGTAGAAACTTACTTTGCAAACAATACATTAAGCACAATTTGTTTTTACTGTATTTCTGAAAAAAAACGTGTGAGAAGTCATACGTGGATAATGTTACACTACATTCACTTGCAACACTTAAAATGTGGGTATGAAGACTTTCAAAGAGACAGTCGCCTTGCAAATAAACAATTTATTAATTTTTTTCAACATATTTCAAAGAAAAAAACCCCCACATGTTCATACTTCAGCACTACAATCCCTAGGGACATAAAGATGATCTAGCAATACCTGGATAGTGTTCAGCTGTGTGTATTCCTCAGCGCTTCGTTAGTTTGCTAAGCCACAGACTGTGGTACACTGTTTACATTTTGCACTGTTATGACTCCATCAAGATGACCATCTCAAAGTATTTTTGAAACACAAATGAATTAATCCTCACCAAGTGAAGCAAGGAGAGGTTCAGTGACTTCCGCAGTGACACAAAAAACAGCCTTGATTCAACTCTGAGGCTGCAGTCTGGCACGTAGCAAACTACTAGAGTCCAAAAGTTCACTGGAAGTTTTCAACAACATTCCTCTTTACAGCCCTCATCTTGCTAAGGTGATGCAAATAAATGAAAGATTTCTAGCTGCAGAAATGAACTAGTTCATAAATTGTACAACAGGGGCAGGAGTCGGATCTCTCTATTCCTCCTAGTCATCACACTAGATTTCCTGATGTCTGGAAATCAGGGCAGCAGAAGGATCTGTCATCCCAAGGTAAATATCACAGATAAAAATGAACAGCAAGCATCTCCATATTGTCACATCATTGCCCAACTAATACCAAGAAGACCAAAACTAAATTGCAGAGAAAGAGCTAATAAATTTGCAGTAGGAACAGTAAATGCCCTTATCAGAGATGTGGCATACAAACCTAAGCCATTATTTCTTCTTTCAAGCTAAATGGACAGCTAAAAGAGCTAAACATTAAAAACCACTAATGCAGATCAAAACTCAAAACGGAAGACATACTACCTTTCAGAGAAAACATATTCTTTTCTCCCCTTCTCTCCAAAGAATTTTAAAAAGCATTTAAAGGAAAGGGGCGTTGATAACCAAACTGAAAACAAGGCAGAACTTTATTTACCCATGTACTTTTGAAAGTCCCACTTTGCCATGCTCGTGTAGGCAGAAGGGAAGAACATCATTATGCAATGAAATACAGTATTAGCTGTCCAGACAATAACTAATGGGGTAATTGCAGGACTAGTGAAACTACCAGTTCTCAGAGTGCTTTCATTTATCAGTTTGTTTTCAGCTGTTTGTTGCAAAAGCATGCTATTCAAGCAATAAAATATGGAAAATACACTGAAAGACATGCAGCTAAAAGGTAGGATTAACCGAAGGAGGCAATATTAACTTAACTTTTCTCAAGTATCCATTGCTTCAGTACACAGCTCATTCTTCAGAGCTGCACTGCAGCAAAAATACAGTAATTCACTTTTTATCTCTAAGCTTTGTATTCACCCTATTTTTATTTTTCTTAAGAAAAGATTAATTTACTATCAAGGAATACCAATTTCTCCCAACTTGCAGGGATTATAAGGAGCGTTGGTATGCACAGTGCATCTTGAAAGATCCTCTCTTCTGCATAGATGACAGACCAGAGTATCAAAGTTTCTGATTCACCTCTTAGCTGAAGTTGTTTTCAGTATTATGTTTAAAACCTTTAAGCTTCAAGGCTTGATCAAGCATTAACACATCACTAAAGCAGGAGCCCTGGTGCTTGAGAACAAACACTGGAGTGAATAATGTGGTGTTAGAGATCATACTGGAGATATCTACCTCATTACATATTGAAACCATCTCTTCGCACTTAGTTGCTTTTATCTATTTCCATATAAGCAACATGTTTATGAGAAAATGTAGGATATGCTCCCAGGTCAGGAAACAGACATAACTATTGACTTGAATGCAACTGGATAATACACACGAACTGAGGATATGACCTCTATTTTCAGTGAAGTGACACAATCCTCTCCAAATGAAAGAACACAGTGTCTGAGAGGATAGTTTGCTTAGCAGCGGGAAGCCAATTAGAACATATTCAAAAGGTCAAATTATCCAACTATTTCTGATCTTACACTGAAACCAGCGGAATTATTTACATAGATAGATAGAGGGAGCTTTGCAGCGATGCAAGATCAGACTAAAACCCATGCTCTTTCTAATGTATAATTTCAGTCCTTTCCTAGTTACATGTTTATTACATTACTAGAAGCCTATTTTAAATCAACCACATTAATTTTAATTAACCTAATTAAAGTTTTTGATTAATTTAATGCTGATGTAAAATCAGAATTGGACCCCACCCTGTAGACAGTGAACTCAGTTTTTTACTTCACGTGAGGAGAAAATAAAAGCAGAGTTGAAATATTCCTCTTTAAGGTAGGCTCTGCCAAGGATGCTTAAAAATACAGAGCAGCAGTGAACACTGCAGAGCAGCAGTCCATCATTTAAAGCCAACTGCTCTGTACCCCTAGTCCTCCACAGAAAGGTTCCACAGCATCTGAAGACATTAGGATTTCAAGCCTGAGCTGGCCAGAGGCTACAGTAACTCAGCCAGCCAGCATTTACATGGGGGAGAAACTAATGCCATACTAATATACTGGCCACACTTCAGTGGCATTCCTAGAAGAGCTTTTGTGGTAGGAATTGGAGGTAAAACACTACTACTTATTTGAGAAATCTACTTTGGTTCTTATAAAACCACCCTTTGCACACTTTCCCCTTTTTCAGAGACATATCCCTTGTTATCATGTACCAGCTCTTCCACTGCATCTACAGTGGTTTCTAGTTTCTCACCTGAGGGGATGCAGAACGTGATACCAGACCCAATGCTTTGCAGTGTGTAGTAACAACAGCAATAGCCCTGTAAGTATGGGATGAGACAACATGAAGAGCATCACCAAAAGCAGGAAGGGCTGAGGCAGAACAGACCTATCTTCTTGCCCCAGCCATGTCAACAATATTGTCCTTTTAAGTTGCTGAACATCACATCTCACTATAATGAGAATCTGATTTCATTATATTAGTGTTGGTTTGAAACATCTCCACTGTGACCAATGAAGTTAATTCGTATTTAACAAAATCAGCATTCAGTCTTCATCGTTACTTGTGGTGTGGACATACCAATTCCCTGTCATGACCAACCCCCATGCCACCAAAGAGCAAGAGCACTAACAAGGCTTGCTAGAACATTCAAGAAATGAGCTTCAAGCTGAAAAGCAAGATTTGGCCTTTTAAACTTTCTTTTTTCTGCATACATATGGTCCTTTTATTACTGCTTTATATGACAGGCTCATTCTGAACCTCAGTTATGGGACCTTAGCTTTATGTTCCTTCAACCATATGGAAGATTCAGAATTAAAGACACAAATATTTATGCAAGACAAAGGGAGACAAAGGGAAAAAGAGAGGCACAACACTCACTCTTGAAGTGCTAGCTTGTGCCAAACACATTGTGCCAGATGCAGAGATCAGTTTTTCTACAATATTGCCAACTGTCTTCAGCATTTGTTCAGGATACTCAGTGACAGTGGGTTAAGGCCAAGGGAAAAGAAAAGCGGATAGTGTACTAACTGGGATATCTGACGTTTTTCAGGATGGCAATTGCCTCTCAGTGTAACGAGCAGAACACATGCTAATGTGCCACGGTGCATTGCAGCCAGGAAGAAAGGTCAGGCTTAACAGAGGGCTGCAGAACTCGCTGCAAACCGAGCATCTATTTAATCACCACAGTGAGGCCAAGAGCATTATCCACGGGTAATCATATTATTTCTCAAATACACTTTGACATATTAAAACAATATTCCACCAGAATGAGAGGCTATTTGTGCCACTGTGGGACGCTTTGAAGCTATGACCATCAATTTTGTGGATTTGTGTCAAATGCGTAGTGCATTAAAAGATATGAGTGATATCCCCTTTGAGTTTTCCCATTAAATGAACCCCTGTGACAAAGTACTTCAACAAAGACATGCTGAAAATATTCGGGCAACAATTCCACACAAGTGTGCTAAAGATCTCATGTTAATGACGTGATTGAAAAAGGCATCAGGCAAAGCAGAACAAAAGGATTTTATCTAGCAGGTCTTTGCTATTATTTCACAGGAAAAAAAAATTATGATGCAGCAGGTCAAAGAGCAACTAAGTGAAAGTATTCCAGTGAAGAGAAATCTTTAACACATTCTCAAATATTTTTATATAATCTTCTTTTTCTGGGCTTAGGGGCAGTAGGTACCTACAAACATTTATCTTATGCATATGTATGGGAGTAGTTTTGTTGGTAGCAGAGACTAGCATTCATTAAAATTTCTACAATGACATGTGATAAAGATATTTAGTCAAATAAATTGACTTAATAAGTACAATAAGAGCATGTCAACATAATTCTTAATAACTTCTAACTCATTTGTCTTAAAAAGTATAAATACGCCAATGTACTCTCATCAAAAAGGCAGACACTAGCCTGGTCATTATAACTACAGCCACATGAGCAGACCGAAAGCAAATGTTGCTCAATGTGTACTACTGCCATAAAAGTATGGAAACTGGGCAGAATCTGTCACTGATGGAGCCAAGTAAGTTTAACTGAGAAAATCAGACATTAGTCCACATTTCCGATTACTGTTTCCTCCACTACCCCCTGCTCTTTCCTTATCACCTGCTGTACTCATTATTAAGAAGCTCAAACTCTTCTTTCTCTTCATCCCTGAACACTGCCCCAATTTGTGCTCAGTTTCCAATTGGGGTTTAGTTGCAAACAGATAAGCTGGAGATAGTCAGGAGAGGTGGGGATCTTGCTGGTAACACTGGCCTCTGCAGATCAGCTCTCAAAGCTTCAGCATCATGTTTCCATGCCAACAGACGGCACATGAAGAAGTACTGAAGAAGCAGTCATTTGAAGAAAAAGTACTATTAATTTTACTTCACCTGCCTTCTGGAAGGATCATTACAGGGACAATGAACATTTATACGCAAGCAAACATGATTCAGAAAGTAAAGAGGAAGTTTTCACCTTATTCTCCACGACACCTGTGTACACCTTCCAGACCGTCTCACTTTCCAGAGCACTGGAATTAGGCATTCAAGGTACATTTGCTTCAACACCAGTCTGTTCCCAGTGTTTGCTATACCCAGGTCAGGATCTAGCCTGTTCTGCAGTTAAAACTGCTCAAGTCAGCCTTTGAGTCTCTCGACCCTGGATTTCAAAACCCTGCTCCCCAGGTAACAGCATGACAGCAGGGTGCTCAGTACCCTTAGAGCCTGCTGGCCTCAGGCCAATCCCTTTCCAGTCTCTTAATTTTGGGGTTATCATGAGCCACTGTTGTGAGCCTCCTCTGCTCCTTTGCCAAGTGCATTTGGCTCTGACCACATTAAAGGATTACTCAGGCACCAGAAGTGAGGCTGAGAGAGCAGGCTGAAATGTAATGATAGGTACAGCTACATTGGTAAGTAGGTATCTACCTCACATCTTCAGAATAGGTCCTCTTCAGCATTCAGCACAGGATGGAGCACGTACCCCTTGTTGCACCAGCTAACATTTGCTAAACAGCCTGGTCCCCTAGAGCAGCATTTTCTAAAGCCTTATGGCCCCTCCAGCCTCACCAGTCTTTCTGCTCACAAGGCTGGCTCTTAGCCCTGTCTAAAGATCCTTATTCCCTTATTATTTACATCAGTGAATGGGGGCTTGACTATCCCACATCTCTGGAGCCTGCCTGCTGAGTCTCATTCTGGTCTGAGGTTGACATGTATTTACGTGCCCAGGCAACACAAGCAAAGCAAAACGTATTCTGAGATAGCAATGAAGGTCTTAAAATGTGCCTTGGGAGGAATTTGGAGTTACACATTCAAAAGCAGGATTCACAAAAAACCCTGGCTCATTGCTTGGGTAGCAGCATTCAAAGGGCAGTGAATTATCCAAGGGCACATCCAGACTGCACCAGAGAGGGGAGATGTCCTTGATGTCATATGGTGACATTCTTCATCACAAGTCAAAAGTGCTCGGGCCATTTCCACTGTGGCCCAAGCAATTCTAATGTGTTTTGCTATTTCTGGTCCTCAAACAAGGTTATCTGGCAGCAGGTTTGCTCATGCATTTTATTTAATCACTCTTTCATAGATCTGCAGTTGGCAGCTTCCATACCCAGGACACCCATCCCTCCCAGGTTCCTCTGGGTGCTGCTCACAACAGAAGTAGTAAGGAGGCAGCCACCGCTTTGTCCATGGTCACCCGAAAAAGATGGAGTAGGAGGCAAAAGCGGCAGCAGCTGGTAAAACCTTAACGCTGTCTCTCTGCCTCTTTCCCACAGTGATGCCCAGGGCAGATCACTCTGCTTTTGCAGTGGCTCTTCTCCCTAAATTACACAAGCAGTCAAGAGAGGGGGACCTGCCACCTTCATGACTGACTTACAGGGACCTAATCCCTTTGAGTTCCTGCTGCCTACCTCCATGAACTCATGCCATTGCTGCCCAGCAACTCCAGCTCAGCAGGAGATGTGGTGGGAGGAGGGAGTGAGACCCCTCAGCCTCCCTCCTGGGTTATTCTCTCTGGAGATGTGTATTCAAATCCTCTCACACCGAGGAAGGACTCGTATCTGAGGTTTCCTACTTTCTGTGCAACTGCACTTGCTGTTCAGCCATTCAGAAAAACTGGGTGGTGGCTCTGCCACCTATGGTGGTACCTCGGAAGACATGGATCAGAGCCACTAACCTTCCTTATCTACAGTGATGGTGGCAACGGAGCCATCCCACCCCTTAAAAAGGCCCTGACTGAGGGCCAGGAAGTCACCTAAGTTTGTGAGAGAAACTCAATTTCAGATTCACCTCATTCTCTGCTGGTTTGGGATTGGTGCCTCTCTACCACCCTTCCCTCCTTCCTCTCCTCATGTGCCATGGACTTATTGTAAACTCCATCCTAAGCAGGCAACCGTCTCCCCACCATTCACTCCGTAAAATCTGTTTGGCACAAAGATAGATGCCAAATTTGGTTTGGCATTCTCAAAACCTGCCACCCAAGACGCGGTTGTGTAATGCACAGTGCTGCTAGCAGCTTCTTTGGAAACAGAGCTGAAGTGTTTTGAAAAACATAATCTGTGTCTTCTCATAAAACCTTACGGCACGCTTTACTTAAGGACTGTGCATTTGCGATAAGCCAAGTAAGAGGTTACAGAGAGTATAAACAGCTACACTGTAAAAGAGACTATACACTGGTTGTACAGTACACAGTTATCCAGTTACCCTCTGAGACCGTACTTCTATACGGTAGCTTCAGCACAGCTACATAAACAGGTACCATGAGATCACACAGCCTGAAAATCCAGCACTTCATTTTAAGCGGTTAAGCTGCATATGGCCCAGCTCTCATGGGACTAGCAATGGAAAGCAATGCCTAAAACCTGTAATGGAGCTAGTCTGTTTAACAAATACCCCTTAATTTCAAACAAGATGAACATTACATCCCTACTGATTTTCAACGCTATTTCCACATCTTGTGGACTTTTATACAGTAATAAATTGGGCATGGTGGTAATTTGTCCCTGAAGTTTGTACCTCCTATCTACTGGCTTCATTAATGATCTCAGCTCTGTCTGTTTAAGCCTCTGTTTAATGACACCATTCCCTGTATTGGTCATTAATGCCTTTACAGTTTAATGCAGCATGACAAATGAACACAGTGCATTTCATATAGTTGCAACTACAGTAATGCCTCATTTGGTATTCGTATCAAATGGAAGTAGAACAAGCAGACAAAAATGTGCTAGAAATGCAAAGAGGCTTAGGGAAAATATTTGGTGTTTACCAGTTGCATGCTGCTTCAAGTGTCTCATATTTCTGTACACAGCTGAATTGAGTTTTCATAGCAGTTTAGGTTACAATTGAATTAATTCCACAAAAAAGTCTTCAGATTTTGCTGATTGCTTACTTCCAATTCAGTACTGCTGCAGAGCTGCTTCAATTCGACCATTTGAATACACATATCTTAAAGGTTACAAAGTCTGGAAGCTGTTTTGCATGTAAGCATTAGTTATACTGAATTGTCTAGATTTTGGGGGGGCGTGTTTTCTCAAAGTGTTTCTCACTGTGATATTAATTACAAAATGAATGCAAGGGCAATGTGTCAGTAATAAAAGGAAGAATCACTCAAATTTCTTTTCTTATACTACTTAGTCTATTTCTATACTTGTTTCTGACCATTCTTCTGTCCAGTTCTCACTAGTGACTTCCTCTGCTATCGATGTGGCATTTCTTTCTATCTTTTGTAATATTTAAAGGTTATTCATCCTTTCTTGGCCTTGATGTGAACCAGGGCTTGTTGGCTTTGTTTAAGGTGTTCTTACGGTATTGCAAGACAGTCAGATATAAGATGCACAACCACATCTTCTTTAACAGGTCCAGCTCCCCTCTCCCTGGGGATGATTCTTAAAGTCACACTCAGTTTAACTCATCTCCCTTCAAACTCCTATCTCCATTACTCTTCTCATCCCCAAGTCAGGAGGATCATCTTGAAGTGACTACGTTAGTGGACAAGGGAAGAGCTACTGATGTCACCTATCTGGACTTCTGTAAGGCCTTTGACATGACCCCCCACAACATCTTTCTCTCTAAATTGGAGAGATACGGATTTGATGGATGGACTATTTGGTGGATAAGGAATTGGCTGGATGGTCACAGAGACCTGTGGTCACAGATGACCACAGACACTAGTGGTCAACGGCTCAATGTCCGGATGGAGATCAGTGACGAGTCGTTTCCCTCAGGGGTCCGTATTGGGACCAGTACTATTTAATGTCTTCATCAGTGACATAGGCAGTGGAATCAAATGCACCCTCAGCAAATTTGCAGACAAAACCAAGCTGAGTGGTGCGGTTGACATGCCTGAGGGATGGGATGCCATCCAGAGAGACCTGGACAAGCTTGAGAAGTGGTCCTATGTGAACGTCATGAGGTTCAACAAGGCTAACCGCAAGGTCCTGTACCTGGCTCAGGGCAACCAGGGACATGAGCTGACAATGTGTGTTTGCAGCCCAGAAAGCCAATTGTATCCTGGGCTGCATCAAAAGCAGCATGGCCAGCAGGTCGAGGGAGGGGATTCTCCCCCTCTACTCCGCTCTGGTGAGACCCCACCTGCAGTACTGCGTCCAGCTCTGGGGTCCTCAGTACAACGACATAGACCTGTTGGAGTGAGTCCAGAGGAGGGCCACAAAAATGATCAGAGGGCTGGAACACCTCCCCTGTGAGGAAAGGCTGAGAGTGTTGGGGTTGTTCAGCCTGGAGAAGGCTCCAGGGAGACTTTATTGCAGCCTTTCAAAACTTAAAGGGGGCTTATAAGAAAGATGGGGACAGACTTTTTAATAGGGCCTGTTGCAATAGGACAAGAAGTAATGGTTTTAAACTAAAAGAGGGAAGATTTAGACTAGATATAAGGAAGAAAATTTTCATTATGAGGGCGGTGAAACTCTGGCACAGGTTGCCCAGAGAGGTTGTAGACGTCCCATCCCTGGAAACATTCAGGCTGGACCCAAACCATTCTAAGATTCTATGATCTTTTTTTTTTTACCTCTTCTTCTGCATCAAATCCACAAGTTCATTAATGCTCTAGCTTCATCTTTCCAGTGCTGCTAAAACAATTCCTTTCCCTCTGCTAACTAGCTCAGTAGTGCCATGAATGTTCCTCACCTTCCTTACCACAGTATCCCATTATCCATAACTCTCTCTCATATACTCCTCTGCTGTGTTTCCAGAATATTACTTCCAGAATCAGCTTCCCAAGGCATCAACCCTCAGATATATTCTTTCCTAACAAAAATTATTCTCCAAAATAGCAGGTATAAGCCCAGTGGAGGTGGCTGTTCTGTCTTTCACTGTCTAAGAATAAACTTCATTATGCTGTGAGCAACTTGTTAGACAACTGAGTGACAGAATTATTGAAAGATTACATTTAAAAATTAGCTGAAAGTGTTATAAAGCTGAATATAATATAATCTGCATGCAATTTCAGAATTATAAAAGATCTGTTTCAGCAATGCTTAATATAGACACCTTGCAACTGGTTACTGCATAAATACAAGTTCTAATACAGAAGCAGTTTTTTTAAAAGAGATTAAGAAATTACAATATAACGTGCGAAAGCAACATTGACATGACTATATAATCTTTGAAGAACTTTAGGAAAATTTACCCTAAAAGGAGTCACATACAAGCCTCTTCAAATGAGTTAGCATTGAGCTTTAGAGACATTCATATTACAAATAATATACCAGCTGGGACTCACCCCAGTCCTTTGTCCTGAGTGGTCAATGAACACATAACACCAAAAATAAAAGCAAACCACCACAGAAAAATCACAGCTCCAAAAACCCTTGCCAGATATAAACCCCCCTGAAAACGTACGGGACTACTGGAAACATTTGACATTTGCCCAGTTATCTGTAAGCAACAGACACTAAGTGTGAAGATAAATGTCACAAATAGTTTCATTTCTGACAACAAAATATTTAAGTGTTTTTTATATGATACTCATTTAACTATGAATTGTAGTCAGGTTACACCAGTTTGCTCACGGCCATCTCCCATCACATTTTCAGTACTTCTAAGAATGGACATCCCACAGCCTCTCAAAACAAGCTATTTCACTCTCACATGTCAGGTGGCGTTTGACCACACTCATTGTTAAATAAAGAAATAACCAACAAAACTCACCAAAAAAGAATTTCCTGCATTCCAAGTTGTGTCTGCTGCCTCCAGTTCTATCACTGCCTATGCCTGGGAAGAGTCTGGCTCCATCTTCTCTATTCTTTCAAATCAGGTATTTGTAAAGTGCAGTAAGATCTGTCCTTTGTCTCCTCCAGCCAAAAAAACTCTCTCAGCCCCTCCTTGCACACCTTCTGCTTCAGCCCACAGATCATCCTGGTCATCTCCACTGGACTCGTTCTACTATGTGCATGTCTCTCGTGTACTGAGGAGCCCAGAACTGGACATGGCACTCCCGGTGTGGTTTCACATGTGCTGGATGGAGGGGAATTATCTCCTCCCTCAGCCTGCTGACTACATGCTAGCTGGTGTGCAATTGGGCTTCTTCAATGCAATACCAACATGTTAATTCAATGGATATCTTCTTCCAGAACAAGGTAGAAGATGCAGAATGATGTGCTCCCAAACCTCATCTCCAACCAATATTTGTTTAAACCTTGAAGCTCAGTGTTTGAAATCCTTCCAGAAGTACTCGTCATTAATTAGAGCAGTTATGGCTATCCAATATAAATACCTACTTTATCATCTCATAAATATTATGTTCATGATCTCCATAGCTTCCTGTGCCTGAAAGTTCTACAGTTTAATCAAAAGTTGTACAGAAAAGTATTTCCTTTTTTCAGTTCCAAATTTCCCTTTTTAATGTAATCATGTTTATTTCAATCTTCTGATGTAAATCAATTTGATTCTTCAACTGAAGTTAAACATGACATGATAAAAGAATTAGGTATAAAACTATTTCAAGGCAGTCCCTCTAATTGTCTACATTGTCCTTTCATTGGATATGGATCTTAATTCCCTTAACCTCTATCATTCCTTTTCTTAGTGAAATGCTAGAGAGTAATCACCAGTTACTACTATCTGGCCCCTTTCTTGTATTTTTCTGCGTTGTCTGTAACACCCCAAAGTTATTCATTAGCAATACATTATTACACTCCTACAGGTGCTCTTTACTGTTTGATATTAACTTACAGGCAGGAATGCATTCCCTTCCTTTCTGCAGTTTAATAAGGAGTAGCCAGTGCAGTTACTGCAGAAATAAGCCAAAGGAAAATGTTTCAAAAAGTGTACTTTTGTTTAGTAGAAAACTGCTTTGACACCATGCATACTCAGCTTTGGAGCTGATGAGTCTTCTCACAGTCACTGAACCAGCAAACTTTGATTTTCTCTCCCCAGAGGTTATTATAGATTTCCATTGGCTTGCACATTGAGGAAGTCAAGACTGTATTTTCAATCGATTCCAGCCCTGTGGTATTTAAATAACAATCTTAAAGAAGTGCATTTTAAAAGACCCTTTGTGGGCCTTGTTGTTCCTGTTCACATATTTTACCCATTAATTATAAAATACTGTGCAATTCCGGGGGTGGGGGGGTGAAGTCAGTTTAAAGGCACCGATAAAAGGGAAAGTAAGCATTCTGCAGTCAAAGGGCTTGAAAATCTTGACGTTCCCCAGGACAGCTCGTGATGTCCATCTGAGAGAGAGAACAGCCCTTGCACTACTTCACTACAGGAGAATGTACCTTGGCACAAAGTCCCCATACCCTCTCACAGTTCTAGCAAGTCTTCTCTCTCTTGAAGTAACATCCTGACTTCCTACATTTTTCTTTAATCCAACAGATTTCTAAGTTTCTTAGAGAAAGAGGAAAAAAATCAGCAGTTATTCATTCTGCATCCAAAGCAGGGTCAGAGTAGACTTCACTAAGTGAGGCTTTCAATGATAGAACAAAACACTGAACAGGTGTGTGTTTCTTGAGCAACATTCATTTCTGTCCTGTGGAATGATCATGGGTCTTGTGGGGGAATTAAATTCAGAAATGGTCCACTGACAAAATAATGCTCATCTCAGAAAACGCTGATTCAGTGCAACCATGTTTTCCATGGAAACACATCAATACCATTGAACAGTGTGATTGAAAGGCAGTAAGATAACTCACAGTTTATTTGTACCATCTTTGGATTCAGTCCAAGTTTCTCATAAGTCAAATAACACTGGCTTTTTTCTTTACTGGTTCTCATTTTGCTTCCCCAGTAAGCCCTGCTTGTCAGCAGCCTGTCCCCCTGTCATTCACATGCACCTGGAATTTTTTCAGTTTACTCTTAACAAAGGAAACGTTTCAAAAACTTCTAATTTTATTTTTTCACTGGCAGGAATATCCCCTGTGGTCAGCTCTAACTATGAACATAATGTGGACATTTATGAAGGGTAAAATGGCCTGCAAGGACAATTTAATCTAGTTTATTTTACCAGGTTTGACTTTTAGCATGGTACTCTGTAAGTAGTCCAGACTTATTCAGAGACTCAGGACACATACCAGACACTCAGAAAAATGACCTTTTTTTACCAGGAAGGTCAGAATTTGATAGTCTCGAGTCACTAGTAGTTTCTCTTCTTCAAGGTTGTGCGACAGGATATGATTGCCAGTAGCTTCGCAACCAGTGCTGGGTGACAACAGAACAGTAAAACACTTCCTTAACTGAAAGCATTTTTTATATTTCCTTCTCCATGTTTCAGCGTCAGCAACTAACCAAATTAAAGATTTTATGTAGATTTTTTTCAGTCTGCCCTTCTATCCACCCCACCATAAAAGGTTAGTCTTAACTTTGCACGGTGCTTGTTGCTGAGTCCCTCTATCAATGCACAGGAATAAAAATTACAAACTAGTGGCCTGAGGTTTGGCGCTCATTTTAAATAGAGTTTTGAATTACCTCCCAACATTTTCTCAAGCAGGCAAAAACAAAATGCAGCAAGCACGGCAGTAACTCAGCACTACTTCGTAACCCTTCCCTGCCAAGCCTTGCCTTGCTTGCCACAAGTAGGATTTTTTTTCTGTACCAAGAAAAATTAACAGACTATCCCCATGGGGTGTATAAGAAAGAATTCAAAATGTGGTGGAAAGATATTATGCAAAAAAACATTCACACAAGCACACTATAGATGGAAAAAATAACAAGGAAATTACTGCTGAAGTAGTACCAGGAATTCTATCTTTCAAAAGATGTGGGAGAGGATCAGAACAGAGAGTGCCACAAGAGCTGAAGCTAAACAAAGTCAACATAGCCTTTTGTTTGCAGATTACTGAAAAGTGACACGACAGCAAGCAAGATCAATAGACCTACAAAATCAGGGCAGGGTTCTTCAGATGCAGTCTTAACCTATTCACAGGTTAAAGTATTACTTATGGTGACTTAGCTATCAGAAACTGCTTGAGTAAGTTGGCACACTTGCAATATTATCCTTATTTTAGTTGAGTTGAATGTATAAAAATTGATGTGGATACAATGCTTAGGAAATCCTTATTTTCTAAATCACACAGAAATGTTCAGTGTTGCTTCTAGATTTTGCTTCTACTGTATAAAAAAATCAGCATTTATATTTATGACACATAAACCAGAGACACATAGATTTCTGAGTATACCTTCATCTAAAAAAAAATGAGTTGACAATAATATTGCATGGAATTGTATTGTATCTGGAAATTCTTTCATGCTTTTCTCCAATTTCATGCAAGTTTCCCAAGAGTTTCATGCTACAGATGTTCCACAGTAATTACACTTATCCAAATAATATGTTTTTCCCAGCCTTGGTAAAAAAAAATTAAAATTAAAAAAAAGATATCTTTGGTTGCCATAATTTGGTATTTTTTACTGTGGAGGCTTCTTGTGTTCTACAGAGATATTTCAATTCAGCTCTATTCTATCTGGAGACTCAACAATTTCAGGATAACTGTTTGGATGGTTTCACTCCATTACTTTCAAAGTAACCAAGAAGTCCATGCTAATGTACCAACATCTCAGAGATGCATGGAAAATTTAGATGCCCAAACAAGCTCCAAAACAGATCAGTGCAGTTGAGGTGCTTCATTTTGTCAAGAGTAGAAGGGGGGTGGGAGAAATGACCCATGCAGAGCTAGTAGAGGATGTAAAAGCTATAAATAAATATCCTGGCACTGTGCAAGCACTATACTCTGCCAAGAGCACATTAACAGCAACAGGACATTATTTATAGGCTGGGAGGTGCAGAATGGAGGAGTGGAAGATGGGAGAAAAAACTGGGACAACATGACAAAAATGTGGGTGGTGCTGGTGGGAAAGCAAGCCACCACTAGCATGAGGGACTCAATGTGGGGGAAAAAACACTTTAATCCAACCTGCAAACCCACCCCACCTCCCCCCCCCAAAAAATCCTTATCAATAACACCTAAACAGTCATCCATCAAGCACTTACTAACAGAAACACTGAAAATCTCAAGGCCATTTAGAGCTTTCTATTCATCATATTGAGTTTATCTTTCTCCACTGTGAATGTTTTTTATGTGCATTCTGAATAAATCTGTTGTCAACCTGACTGTTTTTAACTATACATTCAATTTAACTTGCTCCTTATCACACAATTAAAACAAATTACGATCAGAATCAGGAACAGGGGTCCAGAAAAAAAGACCTTTTTGTTCACTGTCTTCAGGGAAGACACACATAAAATGATGATGTTCTGCTGACAGGTCCAAGTAACCGTGTATGTAGCAGATGTACGGGACCATTCTAGGCAGCACCACTTCAAGAGAGACACTGGAAGGAGGGACCTTCTTATATCACAAACTTCCATTTCTTTCTTTTGTTAGGCAATTTCTCCTATGTGCAGTACAGAATATACCGTCCAGACTCCATGTCAATAACTGTACTCAAGGGTTAAGATCAGTATATTTATGTCATAATTTTAAATATAGTTGACCTGGGGGATTCCAGATGAGGTCTCCAGCCTCCACGCAGACACTGGGCACTTGCAGAAGGATGCTGACTGTTTGCCAGCATTTTTGTATGCTGAATTCCCACAGGTTTCAGCCCCTGATTGTTCAGCTGTGAACTGAGCTCTTTATCTTGGTCTCCCCCTAGATATCATTTTACAGAAGTAAAATTCCAAGAGACAAGGAGGGGGGAAATTACTCATCTCTACCCTTCTTTTTTCCCCCACTCACCCTGATGAAAACAGATAAATCAAGGCCAGAAGAAACTCCTTTCATTCCACACCCACATTTCTCTCAAATTAGGATTATTTGCTCAAATGGAGGAGATTGCTATATATTGGCAAATTTGGGTATTTATTCTACCAGATTAAAGTAATCTGAATGTACACATATCTAATTTATATACACAAGCTACTTAGCCAGACAGTTCTTCAGCATAAAGTAGTTTGATTATCTTTTCACCAGATTTGCTCACATTTCCCACTCTGACAAAATGTACCAATTTTTAAGTTGGTTTATTATCTTTCTTCTTGTAATTTCAAACACGGGTGTTTTGCACATATTATACTGCTCAGTGACCTTAGCAGACTCTGTCCTTATCTCCTGCCTTTAAGACAAACACAACTAAAGTAGTCTCAGGAGGCACAGCAGCCAAGGTCAGCTTCTATATTTCTAACACAAATGAAATGGGAAAATAAACTTGAGTTAAGCTTTATAACCTTCATGGAAAAATTCTATTACACTCCTTGTGCAGCTGCAGAATAAAGCTGCCAATGAAAAAAGGATCCAAAAATCACTGTACTTGCTCTTTAGTTGTGGTAGGATCAAACCTGTCATTATTATATTGCTGTCAAACTATCTTCCAGGGCGCTAAGAGTTACGTGCATGTTGCTTAAATAAAATCCAGCTGTACAAATCTGGAGAGATAGTTGATAAATAATTTATTTTGCATCTTAAATTCCTACTGACCTCATTATGACCCTAGGGTTTGACAGGAATGCCAAAAAAGGGAATTTTAGTATGCAAAGGTCTTTCACTGAAAGGAAGCACAAAGGGTGTGATTAGAGGGCTGGAAAAACTCACCAAAGCTGGTTTTGTAAAGCCTTCCCTAAATTAGTGGCCTGTGTAGCTTAGGCAGTAATTGGGAAGAAGCCAAGCTTCTCTCTGCTGGCAAGACATTTGCCATAAAGATATTTCCATGTGTCCCAAACGGCTGTCCTACAAAAAACAGGAGCATAGGGCCACCTCAGCAGGTACCCACGCAGTAGAGTCCATTACTGGGCCAACACAGATGACTGTAACTGTCTTCACTTCTAATGACCATTTACATCCCAAGTGGTGTGGGCAAAGAATGTAAAGTGCAGTGAAATCATTTTGGTAGACTGTGACAGAAAGAAGTACCAAAAAATACATAGGCCAAAACTGGGCAGAAGGCTGCCTACAAAGCTAAGTTCTGGAGCTATATTCTTCTATTTAAGGATTCGCAACAGATTTGAGAGATAATATGTAAAAGATGCATTGATTTCACCTTCATATTCCAAATACACCACACTTCTTTTGATAGTAACTGAGATGAAGTGTGGAATTATTCGGAGGGCAAATCCTTCTGACATTTCCACAGTTATTTTGCAGGGAAGAGCAGCAAAGTTATCCAATTAAATCTATCACACAATATAATGCGGTATTAAGAAAGAGTTCCAAAATCCCAGCAGTGGTAAGAAAATGTATGTAAACTAGTAACTCATACACTAAAAATATTTTACAGTAAGAAATTTCCAAAAAATTCAGGATGGTATCAAACTATAAGTACGGCTAATAAAATAACATTTTACAAGGCATGCTAAGTGGCTTTCCAAAATTGTGCTATTTGTCACATATATGCAAACTAATAAAAATACTCTGCATGCTTCTCCCCTCAGATTCATGAAATATTTTTATCAAGATATAAATATGACAGGCACATTCTCTCTTCATTGGTAGTACATCAGCATACTACTGAGAGGAGACTCATTCTCAGACCATGCATTTATCTCTGAACCAGCAGTATGAGGAAAAGAATAGCTGTTTAGACTTTAAAATTATAAAGAAAACTCTAAACCAATCTTAACCAATTCTTTCTCCCTAGCTTAATGAAGACAACACTCTTCATTAATGAAGGCATTATGAAACACTTATGTTTCACATCCTGTTTTTTTCTAGGACTCTGGTATGTCATATTATTGCATCCCTTCCTCAGTCACCCTGCTTACGAAAGATAATTTTTATCAAGTTCATGGGATATTGTTGCAAGCTCAAACCATTACGCAGTCACAAATCACAGAGTCCTGCAGGAGAAGGTACTAAAGACAGATGATAAGTTATGCCATTGCAGCTGCATTTAAAAAAGACACAGACAACTGGTGGTAGAAACAGCACACAAACATTTTGCTACATCTATCTACACTGAGAATTCTTCACGCTTCCAACACTCCCCTTCTCATTCCATTAAAGCTAATGGAAATATTCTCCCTTGATTTCAATGGAATTTAATAGCTAAATTGAATTTATTAGATAACGCCTCTTAAAATAAATATTTCTTTTTTAAAGGGAAGTAAACTCTAAAGTGAAATGAGAGAGAAACTGCACCAAGGTATCCTTTAAGCTACTAAAGCAGCATCTCACAAACCTGCCTGGCTGTTTCTGTAACACGGAATCCATGTTAATTTGTCCTGAGCAAGCACCTGAATGTAAGCTATTTAGGCTTTATGGACTGGATCAGTGATTCTTATCAGTGAACCATCATGTATTATTAAATTAGTGTTACTTTTCTTGACACCTATAACAAGGACTTATTAACATTTAATTTGTCCAGAAATTGCTATTCATTGATGTATCCAATACGAATATTAGAAAGTCCCAACAGACAAGTTATATACAAAAGGAAAAGGGAAAGTAACAATGTATCACTACTATTTCCTTAGTAGTAAATGTCATCCTTGCAATAACAAGGAAAGAAGCTTAGTGTTAAAGAAGGGAATGGCAAGGACTTGGGAAGGCAAAGATAAAGCCTTCACAAAGTTTCATTTGAAAGAGGCACCACGTCAGGATGCTCTAGGCACCACAGCTAAAAATATTGTAACGGGTAAAATTGTCACACAGGTAACGTGCAACGTACAAGCGAACATCACAAAAACTAGCTTGGAGCACTGCTGGAGTAAACTTTCTTGTCAGAGTGCTCTTCCCCAAAAGGAGTGGGGCACAGGGGATACAGATGAAATACACAAGTGAATCCCAGGCAGCAAAAAGAAGAATCCCTTGTACAGGAAGAACAGGTTGCCGCGAGGTTTGGCTCAGATATTGCCTCGCCACTTGGCTCAGGGCAAGGTTACAGCAAAATGGGAGGGCTTGTTCCTCGGAAATAAAGCCTGTGTTAACAAGCATAAAGGCCCGTGATGTAAAATAAATGTTGCCTCCCATTTTTCAAACACCGTAACGTAACTAAGTGTGAAACATGAGGCAGTATTTACAAGTTATGGTCAATTAAAGGAAAAGCTGAAAGTGACAGTCAACTAAGAGAAATAATGGACTCCAGAAAACCTGGCCTTCAGCAGCGATGACGTCTATGTCTGCATCAGAAGACAGATTCAGTCTTTATGGTTTTAGAGAGGATTTTGATTTCTTACTTGCCGGCATTTGTAGCCTTCTACATCACTGCTTTCACAACAGCCAGCCCTCCACCTAGCTGAGCAGCGAGAGCTGTCCTCAGCAGAAGCCAGGCTCACCCTTTTGACTAAATTACTGTCAGTCAGCAGCATCAATATAAATGTGTAATTAGTGTGCTTATTAAATCTTAAATTTAACCATACAGAAAGCAAACAGTGTGATGTTTATGTGTAAAATATGCCCCTTTTCAAGTGTCAGTTTAAGTACTTTTGGTGATATTATTTAGGTGCCATCAAAAAGTTCTTAATGCCAATGAAATGGGACCAGAAAGGCAAGGAATAGCAAGAAGGAAGCTCTTTCTACTTTGGTGTTGCTCAGGAATAAATTATTACACCAGATGTAAAGCAAGTGGGATAAAGAACCCCTACCTGATTTTATATTCCTTCTGGGTGTATATACAAGACTAAAGATAGTCGAAATCAGTAAAATAAGCCTAAAATATTATTTTAATTAGGACCTCTTTTAGTAAGGATTAAATAGCTATGAACATACATAAAGTCCTTATAGGACTCAGATATACTTCTCCGCATCTTCCAAACAGAGCAACTCCAAATCTTTGCACAATGCCCCTTGAAAGATGCACAAATTAAAACAATTTTTCTCTTAAAATGCCTTGTTTGTAATCTTTTGTCTCCCAGACACACTGGATTAACATGAACTTACTGGACCTTGCAACGGAAAACATTCAAGAGGTTTCTTCTAGCCACTTGTGCCTTCACTGTGGCAGGATCTCTTGCATCTGTCCCAAACCTAAAATTAAAAGGGTAGTTCAAGCACCCGAGTAAAACAGAATTATCTATAACATTACATTGAGAGTGCTGGGGTACCCATTCAAGCCAGTTCAGAAACAGAGGAAAGGAAAGCACAAAGATGGTGGCTTTTAAGGATGCCAGCTTTTAAAGATGCCAGTAAAAGGCATGGCTTATTAGCAGAGTTAGAAAATCCACACAACACTGCACAGCAGTACACTGACAAATCACTTCAGCTGGCACCAGCACCACCAATATGCACTCCTCCTCCTCTTGAATGGAAACCTGAGCATTAAATAAAATAATTCCATCACATATAAAGCAGGCATATGTGAACAACTCATTTCGGCAATTAAGAAAACCCAGGTGGCTCATGTCTGTTGGTTTAAAAAACACTTTCTCATTCAGTGGTATAAATCAAGAGTAATTGCATTAAAAATTAAGAAATCAAACCAGTATGGGAAGAGAAGGAGATCCACTTAGAGTTATCTAGAAAACAGAATTTCAATCTCGGGGGAATCTGACACTTCAACACTAATTTCAATGTCAAAAGAGAAGGCAAGTCAATATATAATACATTGTAGTATAATAGATAGGCCTGACATACTAAGCTAAAAAGGCCTAAATTAAACTGTTGTAGCTCTTTGTAGAGTGCTTTGTTTTGCAATACTGATTAAAACCAAACCATCTCCATTTGAAATGTTCAGCATTTTTAAAGCTGAAGAGTTTGAGGTGCTTGTTCTGAACTTTCCTATCGAAAAGTAGAAGTTTATTCACAAATTATCATTTACCAAGAAAAACATGCAACTATCAATAGCTCATAACTTAATCAGGAGGATTCTTGTATAAGATTCAAGACTACTGTGTGGCTGGTTTTATTAATGAACTATCATTTTACCGTCCCACCATGTAATCAGCTATCTGTGTTAACAGCTCTTGTTCTTGTCACATGAAGCCAATTTATCAGGTAAGGCACTGTTTCCCTAGGTCCTAGCTTCTTTAGTAGCTTATTCAGGGAAGGAGACTATAAGAATTTTCTTGTTATGAATTAACTAAGACATAATTATATAGCCTTCCCCTGTGTATGAAAAAAATACATTCACGATTCATCTTCCAAGACAGTGTCTCTTCATCCCAGAACTCATTTAAATTTATGGCATATTAGAAATGTTCCTTACAGCAGCTACAATGTATTTATCAACAGAAACCTAGAGTTTATTCAGATATATACAGAGAAATGTGATCTATTCTGCTTCTTTTTCTTCACAACTGTAGCTGGATTTCTCTTTTCTCTGAACGCTCTGGCATGATGCAGGATCAATGGCAGCTTTTGGCTTTGGGTCAGGCCCACTGGGCACAGATATAAAAAAATCCGTCCTGTTGTCAGATCATAGGTAAAATGGTTCTTGGTAGAATAAAAATCAGCCTAATATTTCATTTAGTATTTTTAATATTTTTATCCCATCTTCTTAATTTTGAGTTCTGTAATTCCTCCCAGAAAGCCTAAACTAGCTAATAAACAGAATCTGTTACCTCGGACCGTGCAGGAGTCACGAGCATCGCATCCCTTGTCTTGTGACTCATGTCTGCAAGGTTCTTGGCCACTTTCTACTGACTGAGAAAGTTCTGGTAAGGTCAGGAAAGCTTCAGGAAACCTGAATACTTGGAGACTGCCCTCAAGACTGCTCTGCTATGGCACGGTGTGTAACTTCAGATCAGACTGCTATGTAGAGACCTGTGAGAAGCCTTTCCCTGCATGCAGAGTTGTCACCCTTGCTCCCATCTTGCTTTCCATTGCAGAACAGCTCTGTCCTTTTGCTCCCTGACTCTTGGACTTCAACTTCTCAAGAAACATTGGTAGCTTCTCATGCCCTATCTTATCCATCCTAATTAACTTGAGACAGCTGACAATGACAGAACGCACTCTACATCCAAGACAAGAGGTTATCTCTAGCAAGGTAGATATAATTTGGAAGTCATTAACTCCGCATGAAGAAAAAAAAATGTCACTTTGGTCAGAATTAACCCCGCAACAGGCAAGAAAATTGTACATTATTTGAGATGTGAGGAAGAGTTTGCCTGGCTGAATCCTACTTGCCAGCATTATGCACACCATGCTGGCTGCTTATCATTTTCTGGGACAGACGGAAATACCAGCTAGGAAGATCAAGCAAAAGCCTTAGCCAGCATGGAAAATGATCTCCTAATTAAACAGGTTAATCTCTTTCTCCCATTTACATAAAGAAAGAAGATGGCAATCAAGATCTAATCTTACAGCTGAAGGAAGTGAATGCCAGTGCCTCCAGTTTCTCAGGGTCAAGTCTGGGGATGACAATTATTGTGAAAAACTGATCTACCTCTGATTTTACCAAAGTATATATATACAGCATGTGTGCCTGAAGACAAGCTTTTTTCCCTAACAGCCATTTTCCTAGCAACATTTGCTGGTTTTTCATCTGCTATTTGTGCATGCAGCCTACTTACTCACATTATGTCCTGTAAATAATGCATATCTTTCTATTTATTTTCACTTAGCTGGCTGAAATGGGTTTTCTTGAATAAGCAGCATCCATTTATGAAATGCTGCAATAAAATTTAACACATCTTCCTGATAGCATTCTGCATCTAAAGAAAGTTGTGAAGAATGAAGTTTTATTCCAGGTAAATCAAGAACCTTAAAATAAAGATAAAATTGAGAGCAGGAAGGGAAAAAAACAAACAAAAATGTCTTTAAATTGAAAATACCTTAAGCCATAGCTGGCTGACTGGTCAGGGAAAGTGGTCAAAGACTGGCAATCTATAAGCAGTGTTGAAGGGAAAGTGAGACCAGCTAAATCCAAAGGATTCAGACTCAGCTCATGCTTTCCCATTCACTTCAATTAACCAGCCAAAGAGTATTAAAAGCAGTGGGAATATGAAACTACAGCATTGGGTTTAATAGGTTTTAGATCAAGCTCAAAATGTTTAAAACACGTGGCCATAGGTTGGAGCTCCATATTCTGCTCCCAGCTCTGCTATTCACCAGTAAGAAAAGCCAATCCATCTTTCTTTGCTATTGCTTTCTTCAGGGTTTCCAAGAGGGCCTTCCACATCTACCTGCAGTCTGTGAAGTATGACAAAATCCTTGAGTGAAAGGAAATACATAAATGCAAAGGGGGGATATTTTTTAGGGAATTTACAGTAAGCCATGTACACTGCCTGTACTACTCACTGCTCATACAGCAGCTGTGCAGGTATAGAGTATACCCACAAATTGAAGCACTCTTCAAATTAAAAGCAAGACCTGCCTATTTTGTTTCACTGAAATTCTCAGTAGGTTTTTTGCTTCAAGGTGCCTTCTTTAAATATATCAAGACAAGCAACACTGTGTTCCAGGTTTCACATTTATTTCCTTATTTTTCTTACTAACCAGGTCTTCCACCTGCACTTAAAAATGAAAAAAATTCAGCAAAACTTTGATTTCAAATGCCAGCCTAAATGATAGCCTCAACATTCAAACACTCGGTGCAAATGGCTGACGGTCTAGTAGACAAAAACAGAGAGAGTGCATTACCATATCTCTTAGAGGTCTTTCTCTGGGCTAGCGAAATTCACTGCAACTAAATACATCTCTCATAGCCATGCGCTTATATAAAGGAAAAACTTTATTAACTGTCAAGGAAAAAAAAAACTCATTAATTTTTATTTAGTTTTCTGAAGTCTCATTTGAAGCAGAGCTTTAAGCTCCTCCCCATAAGCACGTCAGTCTGCCTCAGAAAAGGGGTAGAGCTAGAATTAATTAAACCATATTTATAAACGCATTTCTGAGCAGCTTTGCTCTAGCATACATTTCATTACAAAGCACTTTAGCAGGTGTTTAAATTCAAGTCTTAAAATGGTCTCAGTAATAATCAAGAGTGGAATTTATAGGTTAAAAGTGAACCACACAGTCAGGTGCTTTGCTGAATGACAGTCTTGGTGAAATCAGTAATTTCAAATTGTTTTAAAGTACTTGAATTTTATTTTATACAGTGCTGAGAATCTCACATACTGTTAGGATTATAATTACGCTATACAGTGTATAAAAACAGTAAACCAGTCCCTGACCAAAGGTCTGTCAGTCTAATTAAACAAAAGCAGCAAAATATGAGAGAGAAAAAAGATATAGAGAGGGAAATTGAACTGGAATAGAAACCAAGATTTCTGATCTTAGGTTATCAGCAAAACCATATTGCCTCCCCAGGCAAACCTTACTAGTTATTCTAATAGTTTATGGGGAGGCACAACGTACAGAAAATGCTAATTTCAATTTCTCAGAGTCTCCTGAAGAATTCCTTGATATTGGTTGGGTCCCAACACTCCTCTGAGAAATGTAAGCCTTTGAAATAATTCTATTTCATCTCTACGTACAAACAAACACAAAAACAGTAGCTCTACATTATGCCTTAGGCGAGGGTTTTTCAATTTTTTTGAAAGAACTGTCAAATAAAGGAGGGAGATGAACCTGAAAAATAATGTAAACCTGGAAGTTAAATACATATGCTTAAATGCAGGTTTTGGAATCTTGATTAAATATTTAAAAATCTGTTATACATATATAACATCATTTCATATTGAAAAGAAAAAATTATCATAATATATTACAGGGATAATAATAGGATATTTGTAGAAATTGTGGAATAACTTCTGATAAATACATTGTATCATCATATAAAAGGATTCTGTAGCATCATTTAAAATATCCTGGAAAAGAAAATTAAAACCTGCAAACTCCCTTTTTGCCAATTTACAGAAATATTTTGCAATGCCCGAAAAGTTCTTGGCAACAAAGAATTAGGCTGCTCACCTAGCAAATCAAGCAGAATGCTCTTTACAGGCTTCTTGGTACTCTAACCATGGCTTTTACAGAGGAAAATGAGTTTGCCAGAGGGAAACCCACTAGACACTAGACAAAAGAAATGCTTTATCCAGTGAGTACTTCATAGTTATTGACAACGTCAGTCATTCACTTCTTGCCAGAAAAAGTGAATCATATCAAGTCGTTCCAAGATCAACAGCATCCATTACTATCTGGCAGTAAAAGATAGCTCTTCATTACTGACGGGGTTTAATAAGCACTGCAATGTTAGTTCCTATCTCCTGGCCAAACTCCAGTTCAGGTAATTGCCTCCTGCCTCCCTAAATTCCCTTTGCAATTCCCTTAGGTCAGATACTCTTCAGCTTCCTCTAAGCTGCCCATGCACTGTTTAACACTAAAAGTCACTACTTGCAATGAACAAATTACACAGTGAGCCAAAATCTCCAGTTTTCTCAGACTAGAATTCACAAAATGCCTGCACGTGATGAAACATAACTGAAATTTTCAGTAGAGCACACTGGCATGCGTGGCGCATTTTGCTAAATGTGACTGCGTCACTCAGTACATTTTAATTAATTCTGAATTCCTTGAATGCATGCTTTATTGTGTGCCCAGGTGTTTTGCCAGCTTGCAGGCCTCAGTATCAAAATGAAATGTGCTATGCTTAAGTGTATTTCACAGAGATATCAATGGGATGCCCCATGAGCCCCAAAGCATGTCCTTGCTTCAAGCCTTCTAAAGAACATGACCAAACTGTGCATTCTTGTCTTCTCTGTCACAAACGCGGGGGGGGGTGGGGGGGGGGGGAAGAATCAGGATGTGCCAAAACTTTCTGTTGGAAAACCGAATTCTTACCATCCCTGGCCAGCTGCTCTCATTTTACCATCTATTTCCATCACCTTTTCCTTTCAGAGTGTTATACGCACAGCACTCAAGGTCAGCGCCAGAACTCTACTGGAACTCCCTTTGAAATTAAAAAGAAAGAGAAAAGAGGAATAATGGTCTACCTGGAAGGAACTACCAGTTACTTTTGATAGACCCACGTGGTCTGTCCCTTTTGGCTGCGGAAAGTATGTTTCCCAATTAACTGTGAAAATCACAGGTATATCCTGTCGTGGTTTAACCCCAGCCTGTAACTAAGCCTCACAGAGCCGCTCGCTTACTCCTCCCCAGCTGGGTAGGGGAGAGAATCGGAAAAGTAAAAGTGAGAAAACTCATGGATTGAGATAAAGACAGTTTAATAGGTAAAGCAAAAGCCGCACATGCAAGCAAAGCAAAACAAGGAATTCCTTTACTGCTTCCCATGGGGAGGCAGGTGCTCAGCCACCTCCAGGAAAGCAGGGCTCCATCACACCTAATGGTTATTTGGGAAGACAAAGGCCATCACTCCGAACATCCCCCCCTTCCTTCTTCTTCCCCCAGCTTTATATGCTGAGCATGACATCCTATGGTCTGGAATATCCCTTGGGTCAGTTGGGGTCAGCTGTCCCAGCTGTGTCCCCTCCCAACTGCTTGTGCCCCCCCAGCCTACTTGGTGGAGTGGGGTGAGGAGCAGAAAACACCTTGACGTTGTGTAAGCACTGCTCAGCAGTAACAAAAACATCCTTGTGTTATCAACACTGTTTCCAGCACAAATCCAAAACACAGCCCCATACTAGCTACTATGAAGATCAACTCTATGCCAGCCAAAATCATCACAACCTCTAGAAGTCTGCATCTCCAATATACATCATCCTGAAAGGCAAGGGAACCCTAATGTAACTAGATAAAAAATCTAGGCAGCAAAAAAATGTTCACTGTACTTTCTGATTTATTCCTCAAAATGTTCAACTACATAATATCAGCCACTTTGCCTATTGGCTAAATTTCAATACTTTCTCCCACATACAAGAAGGAAAGCGCTAGCAGAGAAGAACTCGTCACTTACATTCACTTTTACAGTGCAATCAAAATTTATTTTTCTCTTTTGCATTGTCTACTGTCATTGTGGTTTTTTTTAATTAATTTGAGCATTTTTGTAATAAAACATTATCATAACTTTAAAATAATTTCAAGTGCTGTACAGACACTTGATTAAGTCTCTGTTACCAGTAAAACAAATGGAGAAAACTACTGTTGTAAACAGAATATCCTAAGCTTCTGTTTCGTATTTGGTTTCGTCACAAAGGCATGTGCTTAGTCACAAGACACCATCATGAATTTTTTATTATTTCATTTCAAGGTTATCAATATACAAGTCCTTTTCCTTTTAGAATAAGTACTTCTTTTGTCATACTTTTATTAGTTTTTCAATCTCTTACCAAATTCCAATATTCAATTTCTATATACACCATCTCTGAGGGCAACAAACAGGTTTCTGGAGAATTGCAGAGGGGAATCCCAAAGAACATATGGCCATGAGAAAATACCATTTCCTTTTGATAATGAACCTGCAATAGTCCCTTGCTGGATGGGACTGGCACAACAGCTTGTTTTCCTACAGAATGAAAGAAGAATCAAAGCCAAAGTGTGTCCAGGTGGACAAGACAGCCCGATCAGCTCATCATTACATCAACTGCATGACACACTCCAAAAGCAGCTCCAGAAGCCATCACGATTACCTCATTTGCCTGCAGTTTCTGCCAAGAAATAAAATATTGCCACTGGTAAATATCTTCCACTGCCTAGTATCTGGGTGCTTGGATTTCTATTTAAATACAAAGAAGCAGGACAGGAGAAATAATTTTGAAAGAAAGTTGTTTAAATATGTCAAAGGTAGCTTACAGAAAATCAGATATAGGCCAAAAAATTGTGAGGAATAAAATCGAGCCCATGTCTCTAGAACCTCAAACACATTTGTCAGGCCAAGAGCTCAATTCTGCATTACTTTACAAAAAAATGTTTGGAGACTGTGTTCCTTTTATACTGTCGATCTGTTACGACACAAATCCCATTTGTTTCCTTCAGTAACAAAGACAGTCAGTCCAAGACAAGGTCTGAAGCTGCCCTAGAAGTGCTAGAGCTCCTCAAGTTCAGAGCTCCTCTTAAAAACAGGAGGATGCTCACCAGGTAGTTTCCAAAGTAATAGCAAGAGCTAAGCATAAAAATCCTTTTAAACTGTGCCCATCTGAAATCATACTATAAATAATTTAGTAACAACAACAAAAAAAACCCTTTCCGTTAGAGAGGAAGATGGGCTTTGAATCTGAGGCAGTGGCACTCGAATTGGAGGTGTCTGGGCACAGTTCCCAGCTCCGACAGCACTATTACAATGACATCTGGGAAAATCATGCGATACTCTGAGCATCGCTCCCCCTTCTCACAAACAAGAATCTCCAAAAATCTTCTTTCTTGTCATGTTACTTTACAATATAAACTCTTCATGTCCAGAAACCCCTCACAATGTATAGATACAGCATCTAACCTAGTAATGCTCCAGCTGCTGTGGGATGACAGATGCAATAGAAATAATAACCAGTTACTGTGCATGCCAGATAGCATGAAAAAAGAAACAGACCAACTTATCACTTACGCCCCTCAAAGTGAATTTAAATCATTTCAGCAGTGATTATGGGACACAATATTTTTTTATATTTTTTCTGGTATCTATTTTGACATCATGAATTCACTTAATTTCTTCCAATCACAAGGTCCTAGAATACACCTGTCAACCAATAATTAACTCAAAAAGAAATTAAACCTTTCCCATCACCTCTTGTGTTTATGAAGCTTAAAAGTAACTAACAAAATGTCCAGAATAAAACACCCATTTTCTCATTATAAACAAACATGTTTCTATCAGTAAGATCCAGCTTCCACCTGTAGATGCAAGTACTGCTGCACTGAGGACAACATCAGTTAGGTATTGATAAAGCCCTTTATGGATTGAGTTCATCTGCCCCACAGGTTTTAAACCTGCAGCATGAAACAAAAAGGAAGAAAAAAACCCCCCCAGATAAGATTAGGCAAACCTGTTTTTTCAAAGTGCATGATCAAGACATAGTCCTAAATGCATCCTTGAGCCGCAGCTTGTGTTTGGTTCCACTTTCTAGGAACTGCATAAACATCTCAAAAAGACTGATGGTGCATTGCTACACTATACAGCCGTAATGCCCAGAAGTGAAGCAGCCCCTCCAGGAACAAGCAGTAGAAGATACTCAGGCAGTAAGACCTCAGGGAATGAAGGAGAGAATGGCTGAAGGTTTGTTCTTTCTTGCATTGTTGGGTTTTTTTCTCTGCCATTTAAGTGTTTGCTCTGTCTGCAGAGCCCCTTGGGCTAGTCACTGTGTTCCAGCTGGTACAAAGCTTCCAAAGTGCTATCGCAAGCTATATACAAAATGAAACCACCACGGTCTGGGAGACACTGCAAGGCTTTCTCTGATAACACAAGGTAAGGAGTATCTACTCTGGACTGCTGTATTACCCCCCATGTTTGTTTAAAAGAAAACAAAAAATGAGTTATTAAAGTCATTGGTTTTTAATAAAACTAGAATGAGTATATACAACATCACAAATCTTCAACTTTCAAAGACTGGAAGGGTTTCTAACCACATGATACTGTTTTCTTTTGGTTACATATGGGTGTGCTGTATCAAATCAGACATGATGTAAATGTGACATGCCAGAACAGTATGACTAAGCACAATACACAGTGCAACAGAAATCCTTACACATGCATTTCAACCTTTCTCTGGTACCAGACTTGCAGTTTTCTGGAAGGTCTAGAACCTGTGTGAGCTGTTTGTTTTGTTTTCAGCCCTTCTCAAGCCATTGCCCTGCCCAGTGAGATGAAAAAACATTCTGCAAATGTGGTGGATAAAAATATTCTGCATGTATTTGAGAAGATTTCAAGACCTCTCTGTATCTTAACAACATAGCATAAAGCCAAACACTTTCCTTTTTATTATTAATACATTTTTAAATCTATTACAAGTGCATATAAATAAGCAAAAAATACCACAGATATCGAATGATAAACAAGCCAGACTTTAAAAAATATTGATTGGCTACAGCTGTATCACTGTTATGGGCTTCTCTTTCATAGACTGCAGCAGGAATAAAATGCAAAAATTATCTCTAAAGAAAGACAGTCAGTCTCCACTGTAAAAATAAGATTTTCAAAACAGACATGCAACTGAGTACTTAAGATTTACAAGGGTAAAGAAATACAGATTTTATATACCAGCCAGTCACTTAAAAGGCATGATGTTGTAACTCAAGAATGGAACAGCAGAATAAGGTGGGGGGAGCACTTGAAGGCAGTGGGTTCAGAAGCAATACAGAGCTACACCGGTACCACTGAACCGCCCAGCTGGCACAGCGCAGTGCCATGGAGCACAAATATGTGCTCCACTGCATTAGGGGCACTCTCAAATGCAAAGAAAACAGCCAGCTATTCATGGCTGTTAAAAAAATATATATACTTACTGCAAATTAGCTACCACAGACTAGAATAAGATTCCAGCTCCAGCTGGTAGCTGAAATGGGGAAGGAAAGCATGATCTTGCCCACCTATTTACCTCTTCTTCGTTCCCCTTTTTCTGAGTGTCATTAAAAAGAAATGCAACTATTCAGTTAAAGGCTGTTTTTTGACAATGATTTCGGTCAAGCCAGGAAATCACCACATGTGGCTCTCCTAACTCTAAGTACTGATAGTTTTGTTCACTCTTAGAGCTACAACTTGCACCCCCTCAGCACAGGGTCAGGAGCTGCTGTCATGACCATATTCTTGCACTGAGGTTCACAAGGCATTCAAGGACTTTGCCTAGGAAGCAACATCCCCCTCAAAGCACACGCATGCTTTTGTTGGAGGCTGCTCCCCACCACCAAGGACTGAATTCGAGCCTCCCAGAGCCTGGATGCACGGAGGGACGGATCCTGCCTGCTGCACTAGAGGAACAAGAACTGCCTTTGCAAACCCTCCTCTCCATGACCAGGAGGAAGGGTAGGAAACCCTGCTGTACAACCTGCCAGCAAGACTGATGTTTTTGAAAGAACTAAACACAAAAAAACCTATGTTAAATTTTAAATTATGTTAAACGATGCTCAATGCCAGTAACAACGCAACACTAAGCCTCAGCCTTTACCTTAACACTTTTCTTCATCTTATCTGTCCAAAAAATAAATAACAATAAAGTACATATAAATGTAATAAAAATATAATGGGGTACATCTTGTCCAAAAATCCAGAATCTGAAAAATTCAAATACTCAGTACCTACACCACAAGAGAAAACAAAAAAAAAACGCTCATCTCAAACATTCAGCACCAATCATACAGAAGTCAGAAGGGGAAAGAAACAAAAAATAGGAGGAATGGTCCCTGAAAACCAGGAAGACCTAACTCAGTATACAGTCTATTTTACTGAAACCTGCTTTCCTCTTTCGAAGTCAAGTAATTGAGAAGTGATTCATGGTACACATGAATTGAGAACATCAGTATACTTCTGTCACTGTGTTTTGGCACTGAAATAGTGAAACAGCAGTCTAAGATATATTAGCAAACAAGACCTTTGTATACTGGCAGCAACGGCTGCATCCAGAAATACCCTTTTACCCAAACTATAAAAGATCAGAAATCAGCTACTGTTGTCACATGCTCTATCGCAAGGGTATGCCTACACCAGAATATTCAAAAAGAAAACATTTTCAACATGTAGCAAGGCATGCCTGTACCTCAGTTCCATCAATTTTATCAAGAATCACAATTTATGATTAGAGTCCTTTTGGTAAATCAAATAAATGGTCCACTCTCTTACTTATTAATTGTGCTGCAGAGTATAAAACCATGTTTTACAAAAGAAATTAAGGATTAACTTCTCAGGGAAACCAGTCCTTGATCATTTTCATTGATGGCATTTGAAGTGATTGGTGCTCAACATTTCTGGGAAAAGAAAGAGCCCTACCAATCTCATGCAGCTGTCACTGAAATAAGCAGCAAATTAATGATGTATAAGCTAGAGCTTCAAGTTCAAATGGCATTTTTATACCAACGTCTCCTTGGAAGGCAAGAAGAGATCAGCCCCTGAAGTATGAAAACATCCAACCCATTCTTTAAATTGGAGGTCATATGCAGACAATACGCAATTTTAAGACCTTTTGATCTTGGTTCTGCATTACAAAGAAGGGCACCTGATTTACCTTAGCCACTGTTGAAGAGTTTGCCATTCTCACTGTCTTCTCTGTTGTCCCCCTATCTAACCTCCTTTCTCCGTTTCTGTTCATGTAGAGTATTTCTACAATACAGATGGTGTATGTTCTCCTTTCAGTGAACTGGTTTGACTCTCACAAAAACTTTATTGCTGTGGAATAAAGAGGGATTAACAGCACGCTCAAAGTTTGTTCTACATCAAATTGCATCAGTGTAATTCTCTGCTGTGAAAGAAAATGTGATAGTCTCCAAGCAGATTCCTCCTAGTGCTCATAACCACCCCAAGCACAATTGTTCTTATCAGTTTCCCTTTCATCATGAAAGATGAGGCCAGTTTTCGGACACAAAAATTATAGACAGCTGATGCTTTTAAAATGCTTCTAAAAAGGAAAGAAAAAAGATTTCAGTGTAGAGGTGTCACTGTTACTCAGTCTTTAGCTTGAAAACACATATTTAATCTTGGAAAAACATGTTAGTTCACTTTGGTAACTCAAGTCTGCAGAGATGTGATTCTCGGAACACAGGTGAGAGCTGAGCCTGAGCTTGGTCTTGGAGCAGAGCTGATTTTGCTCTCTAGAACTAAACAGTGGGACGCTTGGGCTGAAAGTGATAGGTAGGAACTGCTGAACAGGCAGCTTAACTCTCCCTGAGAACCTAAGGTTCTGGTTTACAAAAATAGTTAAAACTTGCGGTATTTACACTAGGAAGTGAATCAGCAAGATTCTGGACACCCACTGCCACTTGACAGAGATGCAAAACTACTTATATATAATATTTACTATTATGTACTATTCCTATTGATTATGGCAGCACACAGTGAGAGCTTTATGAAGTGGAATTGAATTTGCCTTACAATATACTGAATACTGATCGTATTGTGTAAATACTGCTGCACTGTGCCATTTCCTATGCGATGAAGACAAACTCTTTTAATCTCACAAGAGGCTATAAAGATTATCAGGCTCAGAAGTCTGAATGTTTTGCATCTATTCCTCTTTGCTGCGGCGTACACTCACGATCTTGCCTGGCAGCCAATTAACTTGGTGGCCCTTGGGAACGAACTTCTTTCTGCACAAATGGACATAAAGGCTCTAGTCTCTTTAATATATTTCAACCTGAAAAATACTTTAAGGTTAATGTTAAATAACTTTATTAACTGTTTTTATGGCTTTTATGTTGTTTTCCATCTGACCGTATTGCTACAGTGGCTGCATATTATGGAGTGCTCCTGTCAGCGAGGGTTGATGTGCACACCAAAGGCAAGCCTTTATTTAAACTCAGTGCACTGAGACTTTGTATTAAAGGCACCTTCGTGGAGAGCTGCTCCTCAGAGTTCCACAGACTCTTCAGAGAGCACACGGGGAAAAAAAATAGTATATATACTTTGGTCCAAGTGCCTGAAGCTCTGGGATACTCACTTCTTTATTAGTGTATGAAGCCAGGTAAGCAACACAAAATTTAAACACCCACCAATTCCAGGTTGCACAAACCTTTCTGATAACCAGCTACCTGGGACAGGTTTGTTTGTTTAATTACATTAACTTCATATGCAGACTGAGATCATTAATAAAGAGAAAATATAACAATTCCTCAAGAAATGTCAGAAATCATATTATGCGTAAGAGCTTAGATAATCTGGGAAGAGATTTACAGGCCAGATATTGTACATCTAAAATTACCTTCTCATAGAGATCACAAAACACCAAGAAAAAAAGGAGTAACTATAGTAAATGTGCAAAAATATCCTCATTACATTCTGTGAAAACTTCTGTTTTGAGTAACAGGGCTAGTTGAAAATTTGTCACAAAGACCTGTTACAGTTTTTAGCGGGAAGGGGGTTACGCTGATTACATTTGATCGGTTGGTTGGTTGGGGAGTTTGCAGAAGCCAGGGTGACCCGCTTCCCCTGAGACACTCCAGTGAGAAATGCAGAGTTAACAGCAAGAGAAAATGACTGTGCTGCCCTTTGCGAGACGGGATGGTTGGACAAATGAAGGCAATTTATCACACATACCCTAAACACACACCTAGGACCTAAGCCGTACTTCATTTCTCATCGGCTGCCGTTGCCTTCCATTCCTCACGCAGCTGCTGAGCACTTCTTGGGAAGCTCTGTGCCTGCACCAACTTCTTCTTTCAGAGCTCCCCATCTCATATCTCATCCTGTCTCTTCTACTCCTAAATATCTTTTGTTTCCTCTCCCTGCAGTTATTAGGTCATTAGCCCCACTGACTCCTGCCTACACTTTATCCCTCTCCATCATCAGCTCCTTCTCATGCTCCACAGCACTTCATTAGTTGCCTCAAAAGCAAACAAATACCCAGCAATGCTTTTTGCTTCTACTTGATGTTCAGTTTTCTCTTTTGGTATCTGCTTCTCATAGACAGATGCACCCTTTTCTCCATGTTCGCACTGACTCCCTCTCTTTTTTTTTTTTCCCCCCTCTCCCACCTTTAAAGGTTCTTTGTCAGTATATTCAACCATAATTTGGTCTGTGCAACATTAACAAAACCAAACCAACAAAAAGACAACAATTATTGAGTCTCGTTTCCCTAACCACCATCTTACTCCCTTCTGTTTGCCCGCAAGCAGGCTATTTATTTTGCTGCCTAGATCTATGTCCCTCCAGTTTTCTCCTTTGTTTCCTTTTAATTGTCACTAATAATCTCTGTCTAATTCACTGTCTGGATCTTGTAACATTTTGAAATAGCCTGAAATCCTCCTACAACTCAACAGGTGCCTGATAGAACCCAGAAAGGGGTCAGTACTTTCCAAGAATGAACACCAAGTTCAATTCCATGTCATTCTCTTCTAGGAGTCATCAGAAGACTTCATCACAGGTCACAGGACTAGGACTAGTCCTAGAGGTTGTATCTAAATGAGATATACCCTAGCCATATCCTAAATTTATGGCAGATGTGAACTGGCACTACTTTCCTGGGGAACGGATGGGAACCACTAGTTGATCAGGAGAACATGAGCCTGGGTCACACCAACGTGCGTACCTGCAGGTTGGTTTAGATGCAGCCTGAGTGTATATCAAAGCTTTCACGTTTCTTTCAGGTTAACAGAACCACCATGACATTAGACAATCCTTCAGGCATACCTCTCAGTATGTACATACAACACAAACCATGAGACAGTAAAAAGAACATTCATAAAATATTACAGCTAGCTGCCAAGCCCTTCAAACTGTTGTTTGCTCCCTTGCCGATTTGACTGATTCAGGCCCTGAACTGGCTCCAGAATTTGGGGGCTCTTCTGCAGCCCCACACTGGAACGTAGCAGAGACTACATTCACCAGCTTAGGGAATACAGGGCTTTAAATAAACATATTTTTAGAGGGAAAAAAAATATACTTTATAATGTATTGCATATATTTAAAATTGCTTAGAAATGACAAGCAGAGACCATCAGCATTGGTCACCTAAGTGATGCTTTTTTGTAACCTCCTTCACAGCGAAGCAGGTATTTTAAGCAGAGGGAAGATGCAAGTATCTCATTGCCAGTGGTCATGGACTCTAAAATAATGATGATATCCTTTGCCTTTCAAACTGGCTTCTTATGACCCCATTTTATCCCAAATACTAAATAATTTTGAGACCAACTTTAATCTAAAAATATATGCCACTGAAATTAATGCATTACCAGATAATAGGAGTCCAATGTATCTCAAATTTAAAGAAAGAGTTCCCTAGAGTGATAAAACTCCAGCAACCACCCACAGCTAATTTATTTTAGATGTATGTACATGGTTCAAATTTTATAATGTCCCAACAGAACAAGGCAATCTTAACTTTGACTGGATTATTATAATTTCCAAATTGGTTGCCCATCTTGCTTGGTGCCTTAGGGAAGTTTGTATCAAATGCATTGTTAGAGCAGACAAACCTCTGGAGTGGGATTTGCTTTGGTGAAAATGATTAAAACCAAGGAGGGCATTACAGCTTCAGTAATGTATTTTTAAACTATACAACTGACAGCTGTAATCGCAACTAAGTAACTGATTGAAACATTTGTGCAGATGCCTAAACTGCTCCTTTCATGGTATCTCCTCCCTCTACGTGGAGGTATTGTGAGTGCCCTCGACAGTCATTCTGAGCCTATATAAGGATAGATTATTCTATGAAGTATAGGATGCTACTGACTTTATATTATTTATATTTTATATTTTGCATATTCAAACACTGTCCAAATCTAATTTAATGTTCTGTGTTCTCTATACATTAAAAAAAAAAAAAACAAAAAACAAAAATTCATATCGTATCTTTCTCCACATTTACATGTGCACACTACTAACCCTGCGAGCCCGCTTCGCCCTGACAGTCCTCTGTATCACCAGGACCTTCTGCTGACATCACAGGATGTCTCCTACATGCAAGAAGTTACCAGCATCAGTATTTTACTGCACACATATGAATTTCTACCACTCTTACAGCTGTTGTGGAAAGTAGCAACAGTCATGCAGTTAAGTACCTTAGCACCTCTGTAAATACATATATATAAACTATTTTTCATAGGTCTACAAGGCTTGCAGAGTCAGGGAAAGCTGATAAACACATGCATCTGCCTTTCTGTTAAAGACTTTCTGCATTTGTAAAAGGGTGGTTGTTTTGGAGGACTGGGAGTTGCTTTTAATTAAACAAACCAATTTCATGGTTGCTTATTCAAAAGAGCAAATGCATGTAACTGCCAATGCTACTCTCAAAAAATTGTTATTATGTAAGGGTTCCCAATCCACCGGGCAATATACTGGTGCCCATCATTTAAATATATGAAACTCCATCCTGCAGAATTGCAACAGGGTGTTCCAGGGACAATGGGCACAGGTGCAAAAGGACAGGGTTTGCAATCTGTCCTCATCAGGAGGAGGCACAACGCTGAAACATTTGAAACACAGCTTTGGAACGGCAATTAAGTCTCCCTATGTACCAAGTCAAACCTCACAGTTCACAGGGAATTCACCTATCCCCACTGTCTGCACTCAGTAAAAGTAGCACAAAATACCTGGGAAAGGAGGCAGAGTTTGCAGATACCACTATGAATAAGGTAAAACTTCAGCAGGCATATATCACCAGCTGAGAGTCTACTCCCATGGTTATAGTTCAAATCTATAAAAGGCCATCTACACTATAATTTGCTTCTGTTAAATTTTAAACTACATAAGCTAAATTGCTGCAAACAAGTATGTGGATCTTATTTCCATTAAAGCCAGACTTTCAGTATAGCTCAATTCAATTAGGAGCAGCCTTTCTTAGCTAAGTCTGTCCACAACAATTTATTTTGCTTTACTTTAACCAATGTAGCGAACTAGTGTAAATTTGTGTGAAGACAAATCCTAACTTTCCCATTATCACTGATCAGAAAACAACAACATATTTCTAAGTGAGTACTTTAGGTAGCCTTTTGTCAGTTATAGCTTTACCAAGGATTGCCTTTGCCATAGGAACTTTGATTTTATTATATATCTTTACTGAAATTTGAAAGATGCCCATTCAATAATTCTTGATAACACACACTTTGAACACATGCAGATAAGCTTTCCACACAAACTCACCTGGAAAGACTAACTAATAAAAAGGTCTTTACCTTGACTTTTCTTGGTAATTTAGTCACAAAAAGTTAGCAACTTTTTATATAAATATTTATATATTTATATATATGAAATGCACAATAATATACAGGCATTTACTCATGATGCCAAATTTCTGAGTTGGTTTGGTTAGCCTAAGGTGCCAAGAGACTCACAGGAAGGTTGAAAGATTCTGCTTTCACCAGTATTTTGATCAACCGCCCAAAAACTGTGAAAAGAAAGAGTCTAAGGAGAAAGAAATCAATACACTTCTCTCATGAAAGATGTGAAATCAGATGCTTTCTTTTTCTTAAGAAGCTCAGAAAGGAACCAAAAGCTGTTAACAAAACACAGTGCTGAAGCCATTAGCCTCATCAGATAGCAGTGCTATCTCCCTACAGCTATAGATTGCTGCATGCTTTATTTAACAAATGCCATTCTCACAGATGCATATTTATGTGCAGATACTTCTGTGTTTATATACTTACATGAATATAAATCCCCACCTAGAAGTTATCAAGCATTATCAACCTTCATTCATATCTATCTATCTATCTATATATATATACACCCTCATTCTGAACATAATTGTGGCAGGGACACAAAAAGATTCTCACAAATTTTGTACATGAAAAACCTAGCAGGTTTTAAAGCTCACTAAGATGCACTTCAGTATTCACACATTATCTGACCAGAGGAGAAGCTTCAAAGGTAATAATCCTAAATTCCTAAAATGGTTGCAGCACTGCATATTAAAGTTATAAATATTATCAATAGGAGGTGTTGGTTTTCACATAACACTAGAGATTTGGCCAAATAAGTTGGCAAAGAAGAAACTGAAAACAAACTGAACTTGTAGCAAATAAAAGTGTTATTTCAGTTGAACATAATTTAGTGATGACAACTAGATGGAAGCAGTTTGAAGACTAGAAAAAGAAGGAGGGAAAGCAGAGCATCGGTTGTCTGCAATAGGTGAGACACAGCTCTTTCTTTAACTAGATAAAAGAAATTATTTCTGCATGGCATCTAACAGCTTTTAAAAAGAGACTAATGGGGTAGGAACAGCAGAAAGAAGTGAACACTGGGAAGATGACCCACCCAAAAAACAGCACAACAACTAGGATTTCCCTGTGATAATGTGCAAAACCTAATCAAATCAAATCAAATCTCCATACTGCAGAGATGGAATTCATTTGACATATCATGTAAATTTTGACAGCAAAGTCACACCCTTAGGAGACATTGTGGAATACTCCATTTACTTTGTAGTGCCCTAGTAAGCAAAAATAGCTATTCAACCACACTGTAAGGGTTACCTTGCACACCACTTTCACAAACCAAGTGAGAGAAAGTCTTCCTTCATGCAGCAGGTCTGACTGATGAGAGGTGTGGGGCTTCAGCTGGTGTGCAAAAACACGTTTTCCCAAATTAATCTGAACTAGGTATTTTTTTAGAGAAACAGCCACTGTTGATGAAAATTTCTGGCAATGGAGAACACACTAAGAGTTGAGTTGCTCCTGCATTTCGCTACCCTGACTGCAGGATGACAAGTGCTGTGACTTTCTCCACTTCAGTCCTGTATTCATCTGCTCTTAAATTCAACTGTTATATTAGCTTTCAAGGTCATACTCTAAGTCCTTTTCAGCTGGTCTGTACCCTTAAATTTTTCCACAGGCCAGAGATTCCCATGCCCAATGTGTGTTCAGTGTTCCTTGCTACAAGCCTGATTTTATGCTTGGCCATACTGAACACTGTCTCCTTGTACCCGCCTTTCCAAGTGATTCAGCATTACTCAGAGCAGTCAGCTTATTCTCTTTGCTGCTGACCCACTTCTCCCAAACTGGAGCTGTCTGCAAACTTAAATTTGTGATGATTTTGCATTTTAGCTTGCAGATTAAAACAAATGTAAAATACCTTAGGGTTAAAAAGCAGTCAGTCCCTCTAGGCACTCCACCAGAAACACAGATGTGTAAAAATAACTGTCTGTTTACAATTATATTTTGAGACGCATTAGCCTGTTTTATCCTATTTAGCATGAGCCATGGAAATACTATTTTTTAATCATAATGCCATGGGCTATAGACTACAAACTCCTACAGACATCTGTGACTGACCAAACCCTTAAGGGTAGAATGCGAGTGGCTGAATGAACCCCTACAATGGAATAACACTCAGAGGAAATGGGCAATGGTGATGTGCCCAGGAAGCTCAGAGAACACAAAGAAGCTGACGTTATCTCAACACAAAAGGGACCAGAGGGTGGCCTTTGGTTAAGATAAATAGCTATCAACAGTTGAGTGGATCAACTGGTGGTGTAAATGTCTCCCTGAGTTGGCCAGACCAGGATGGGGGGAGTGAATCTGCGGCTCAACCAGAGTACAAAACATAACTAACAACAAACTTTCAAACAGCAACAGGCTTAAGCTGGCTTCAACCCATGTACTCTTTCCTGGCAATTGAGGATGCCCAGCATCGTGACAGTGAGCATACTGTTAAGGCTGGTAATCAGAATCACACTGGTATTGTGAGTACTGCTTATTGCAATTGTTATATTTTTCTAAGTGTAATTTACATTTGTATTGTGTTTTCAGTATATTTTGTATCACTCTGCTAAATCAAAAATCACATGTAACATCAAATATCTTAAAATAAGTAAGTTTGACATTAAACATTACACTCTCCATGCATGGAATACCTAAAAGAACCTGGTCTGAGAATATTGGACTCTCACAACACCTATTACAGACTTTACACCAACGCCTTTATCAATCAAACATGTAACCTAAAAAAAGTGAACTTCAAAAAACCTCTAAATTGTAAAGGTCTATTTCTCGCAAATCCATGTAGATTAGCATTCACTATATTCCACTCCTTAAATTCTTTATCAATCAAGTCTCACATCAAGCATTCCCTTGGTATGGATGCCAGACTTACTTAAGCTACACCAATATTTTAGGGCTGGTAAAATGCATACTACAAGACACCTCCAGTGCTATTAGAGGACAGTTTCCTATATTTCAGGGACAGATCTAAGCTAAATGCTTTCCTTAACAACTATCTGCTGATTTGCTGCCAGCACTATGTACCATTACACCACATTTCGCTTGCTGGGATTCAATTCTAAATTTTCAAGATCATTTGCTTCTAACTTATACATGACAAAAAGCAACAGTTTCACTGTTTTCCCACTTGATGCTTTCTATGCCATGAATTTCAACACTGCAGTCATGAGTCTCTTCTAGGCCTCCATCATACCAATAACATCACATTTAAGCTCACAAACAAGGATTTCCAGTGCCACTTGCTTAACATCTAGACCCCTCCGTTAGCATTTTGCCAATCAAGGAATCTTTCTCCCTGTGTCCTTTGGCACCAAGGCTGTTCTCCTACCTCTCATAGTGATTTTACAAGGAATACTCCCATGTGTTGTCTTCCCACTCTAGTTCTACCCTAAAAATCAATTAGCCATCCATTGAAATAAAGGATCCGAAGTATTGATGCCTCTCTCCTCAAAGTTCCAGAATTAAAAAATAAAAAAAATAAAAAAAATTCCAAACCCTCTGCAATGCCAAACCCTTCATCTAAACCACTTGTCTAATCATCAATTCATAACCAGTATCTTCTGCTTGCTTTCTTGGATGATTTCCTTTTCAAAACCTGATACACTTCCAAACCATTTTTCTCTACCTTGTGAGCTGATGCCATCTGAGTTAGCACCAATGAAATCAGTAGAGCTGCAACAATTTACACCAGTGGTTCCTGTAGCCAGTAGTTACAGATCTGACACATTATCTAGATACTACCCTAAATGAAGTTTCTAGTATACACTGTGGCACCACAATTTTAATCAAAGAAAAATATTCATATTCCAATACATTACCTGTTTCTCCCTATTGGTTTTAATTACCAAATCAAATTAGAATAAAACAGATTGTGGCATCTTAACAAATATATAGATTTATTTTTTTAATTAAACAAGGTTAAAAATAATTTAAAAAGAAAACAAAATCACTATGATGTAAAATTCCTTAGTCACTACTGTAAGCAAAATGTTTCACTCAGTATTATAATAACATTGCAAAGCAATTTCCTGGTTTCTTTTGCACTGTAGATTGTCTCACTTCTTTTAATCAAGCCAGTCAGACATCCAAAGTTATTTTCACCTAATAGAGAAAGCCCCAAAACTACTTTTCCCTCCTATTATGCTGCACAAAGCAAAATACTTCAACAACCCCCAAAATAAGAATCATGTTCTTTCTGTTATGAAAGAACACCCAGCCAAAGCAGAAATCCACCTTTCCTTCATGTCACCCTGTACCACACATTGCACTATGGGCAGGCCAAAGGTTTTGAAAACTATGTGTTTACAGTTGGTTTCTAAAAAAAGTGGCAGATGCTCAGCATCTTTGAAAATTCAGCCAGGACTACCCTAGGAAGTGAAACTGTTCAGCATTTCTTAGAATCAGACCGCTAAAATGCAAGGACCTAAATACAGATTTAAGAAGCAAAAGTTCTGCATTGTCTAAAGATTAAAGGTGAGCTGAAAACCTGCTGTCTTCCACAGTAGAAGTCAACACTCAGGGGAACGGGGTAGAATGGGCAACTGTTGTCACTAGCCTACTTTGTTTATAACTGGTGGGAATCAATGGACCAGAACTAACCATTTCAGTTTCCTTTTAACACTTTTATGGGCTACTCAGAGCATGCAAGTTAGATGTCTCATGTAGCCTAAAACAACTCACATCAAAACCTTGCAAGCTTTCAGACAACTATTTGTATTTTCAAGCTACATAGTTTTAATAGCAATAACTGGGGGGGGGGGGGGGGGGGGCGGGGAGAAGAACCCAGAATCCAGGAGTGGACTTCTGTTGTTAGCCATGCTCATGTTCAGACTCCACTGATTTCCATGACAGTTAGGCACCTAAATGCAAATTTGAGGACCAGGGCCTGATTTGTAAAGGTACTTAAAGCTAGCAGTAGACAACGTAATGATTTTGAAAATCCCAGTAGGTCCTTAATTTTCACAATTAGTCACTTAACTGTCTCATTACAGTTGGCCCAAATTCTCATCTGAAAGCGAGGTCTATGCTGAGGCACACCATGCTCCTAAAAGTTCTTCAGTTCAAGCTCGCTTGGTTCAGGCCAACTTTCAGCACTTTACCCCCAGTTTCCCTGTCGGAGAGAGTGGAAAGAACGCACATGATGCAGTAATAGCTTATTAGGAAATAAGGGTAGACCCCACAGCATAGAAAAGCATGACTCTCCAAAAGAGAGTCTTGCAATCTGTAAGTTGCAAGATAGCAGTTTTCTGTCAGAAGAGTTCAGGGGACTTTGCTCTAGATCTCCTCTTCAAACGTTAGATCGTATTTGCTGATCTGTTACAAGTCTGGTTAGGTCTTGCACATCTGATGGGAAACAAACCAAAAAATCGCCCTGAGAAGTGAACAGACTTCAGTGCTATTTGTCAAGTTTACTGAAATGCAAGTAAATCAGCATTTATAATAGTCTTTAATTCTCCAGACCCCATCCCCTCTGATGTGCTTCTAACTCCTTCATAAATCACCTTCAGTCATGTGTCATACCTGTACCCAGGCAAGCACTGGGCCTGCAGGATTAAACTCCCATTTTCCTCTCTCAAACAATTCCATTAAGGATTCGGTTCATTAGTGAATGAGTGGGATAATCTATTGCAAGTCAAATCTCTCCTTCTGCAGTCTCGATACATATGAGAAGCAGGAGACACTTGCATGATCCTTCTCACTATGACCAAGAATGACTGGGGGGAAAAAATCCAAACAAACAAGCCCTCCACCCCCAACTCAAAAAACTCCATTCACCGTGAGTAAACATACAGGATTACCCAACCACAAGCCTTTGACAACTAGATTAACTGCTGATCACTGACATTACGTAAAATCTCACTGCTTTCAGGACAGTAATATCTTTCCAGATGTTATGGTACATTCATCCAACACTCCCACACAGTCTTGTCACATGCTGCATATATTCTAACATGATTCTAGGCAACCTGAGCTCCAATTCATAAACTAAAAATTTTACAAAGCTTAGACACTGATAGTCTAAATTCCTCTTGCATTACTATGCCCTACATTTCCAGTGACCAGGCTTTTAGAGCTCCTACTCAGCAGGCTATGCTATGCACTGCAGCCAAAGCTGAACTTAAAGTCACCTGAACACCTGCTAGCTGTTGCTGCTAAGTTCTTCACTTCAAAGCAACTGCCTTACGGCAATGAACACCAAACATTAACGAAAAGCAAGTCTTTCACAGTTACAAGACAGAAAAGAAATCAAGACCTGTCACCCGCTTCCTAAATGCTTTTGTAATAAAACTGCTGGAAAATAATTCTTCAAACCTTGAATTTGCTACTTAAGAACTTCCAACATAGTCTGATCAAGTCAAGTAAACTGGCAATGAAGAAAATTTATCTGTGCCAGCTCCACAGCTAGTTATCACTTATTGTGGCATCAGTGGTCAAAACAACTTACATTTTGGAAGAGGGGAATGCCATTAAGGAGGTGGATGTCAGACCCATACCTGAAAATAGGTTTGGCAGAAGACCAGCTTCAATAGTAAGCAAGCATAGGACCACTGCTTGCATCAAGAAGCAGTCAGCAACTGTGGCACAAATTTCTGTAATAAATTCTCCTTTAACTCCATTCACAGTTTAATTAAATCCACAGTTTAATTACTACAGCAAAAAAGCACTGATCGGGGCCACAACTCCACAGGAAATAACTAAAATGCTGTTTCAGTTTTTAAATGAGGTGCCTGAAAAAAATACTCAAAAGAAAATTAAACCTTTCTATAATAAGCCTGTGAAACATATCAAAGATATATTTAAAATAAGCATAGCTTCATTTGAGTAAGAAAGCAGGATAAAATTTTAAAATTGTTTGGCAACGTTTGAAATATGGTCTGGTTATATTTACTGACAGCTAGGAAGCTATTTGAAATGTGAAAGTATTTTAAAGTAATTTCTAGGCTTCGGGTTTTGACTTAGAGCTTTTCATAGAAGTTTCTATTAAAGAAGCCTTCATTCATATAAATAATTTTATGTGAAAGATAACATAAATACTCTGTTATTCCAGGGTTTTCAAGAAGACTCAAACCCACATCATTGCAATTAAGAGAAAAGGGAAAAAAAAAAAGCCAAACAGCTTTTATGGGGAGCTGATAGCAATCACCAGAGTTCATTGATTTTACTGTTGCTAGCTGACAAATTTATGTGAAAACATTTACAGTAAACCATAAATATATCTTAGATGCAGTCAAAATATACAAGCCAGAATGAGACTCCTTAATAAAAGAGAGCATCTCTAAATATAAGCATCACTGATGTTCTGACAGACTAAGTAAAGTCTTAGCTAACTTCAGGCACACCTGGTCCTCCAGAGCTTTGGGCAGCACTTACCCTCAGGAATATCGATTAAAGTGAATAGTGTGTTTCTGACTTGCAGTTGCCACCTTTATGCAACTATATATTCCCTGAGGTCTCAGATCCACATTATCAGATATAATATCATTCAGACAAATTAACTCTTCCCTTATCTCACAAAATTCAGAGGGTTAAAATAAACACTAACACTCCTGTGAAGGTAGAGGGGAAACCTATTAAGGAGTCACCCTATCCTGTGTCACCCTTTACTAAAAATGAGACCTCTCCTAGCCAATCTACTTAATGACAATTTATATTCCAGTGACACACCTGATACACAGCTCTTGAAGATACGCAGAAGGTATGGCCTGCACTTCTTCTCGTCATAATGAAAAAATCAAAGATTTCTGTCTTGCTAGCCCAGGATACAAATTTTTGCTTTGCTACAGAGAGCTTCACGGTTCTTACTGTATTTTATTAATTCAAAGGACATTTTTGATTGTTTCAGTTACTCCTCAGGACAGGCTGGATATCACACTAAGGAAATAATTTACCTGCAGCATGAAGAGATGGTAAATGTGCTCTATCTTCTGAGCCGGTGGTGGAAAACAGTCTCTCTCACTTGATGTAGAAAAGTGCCTTTTCCAGATAAAGCCTGGAACGTACTTAGTTTTATATGCACATTTTTTCCTAAATATTAGTCCACAGTAGTTTCCATGAAGCAGACCACCCATGGCAAGGCTGCAGACAAGCTGTCCTATGTCATTTTACAGTGCGTTTTGATACTGGGAGTCTCACAGTTGTCTCTAGATATAAGGTGTATGTTGGATTTAGTTTTGCCAGTCAAAAAAACAAAAGCAGGGAACTAACACTGGCATGAGATCAAAATCAGGTCTCAAAGCTACTACCAGAATCAAAATTGGTCCAGTTAACGAAAGTGATCTATATACAAATTACTTCTTGTCATGTGTAATTGGCATGGCTCATTGTATTCCTGATTACCTTAGACTGCGGTCTAGCTTGTCTGATACTGATTGAATTTACTTCAGTCAAGTCAACTTACACCAGCAGAAGGTGTTATGCTTTAGCCCCTTTTTCAGGAGGAGAGTGTTTTAGACATGGTCATTATTTCTTTCATTTGAAAGAGTATTATATATTTTAATCAGTGTTTAATAAAAGCTACTTCATCCTGTCTACCTATTTGTGACTTCAGTTGCTAAGAAAAAACAAGCAAATCTCAAAAACATGTTGGCAGATAGAAAAATCTGAATGTGTCAAACCACAGTCTTTAATAAAAATAGCTGTTCTCCAAAGTTACTAACATTTTGCTTATTTCACCTTCTTTGGTGCTTACAGCCACCTCTTCAATGGGCTTGGTTTTGCTTATGTTAAGGAAACAACTTCCTTTTTTAAAGGCCAAGCATAAAACATTACCTTTAACTTGGGACAAAGAGGAAAATCTCACGGCTGACTTAATACCCTGCAAACGGACTTGAAGTGCAGTTCAGAATTTCAATATACCTGTTGTTCCTTAAAGTAACCATACAAAACCTAATAGTACACTGTTTCTTTAAAACATTTACTGGACAATAGTAGATTCAATATGGTTCAAAGTTCTCATTATCATATGGAGCAGAATTCTTTGTGCCTGAATCATGAAACAGTGTGTGATTACTGCTGCTGGTATTACATTTCCCTTCCAGAGTTTAACATAATGTTCATACATTCCCACAGAGGTCTAACTCTAAGAACAAGGTATATTGGCCTGCTTCATTAATAGCCACAGAGGCATGCCAATCTTATTAGCGCTGACGATTTTGTACTTAAACTGGAACAAAATTATTTTACATTGTTATTAACTAATGATCTTTAATTTTTTTTTTCTAATTTCCAAATCTGCAGAAAATCTTACCTACATTTGTAATACCTGCAGATCCATTGCTGAGTTTAGTCAGGGAAGAGTTTAACAAATTACTGCATAATAAACAATTTTATCAGCAGTCTCCTTCTCCAGAATCCATTACTAAATACGCTATAAAAGGACTGCAACCTGGTACTATGCAAAACACAAGGAAGAAAAGATCAGCCAGTCATTTTCTGATAAGCAGCTGCAAATACGCCTGCAATTAGAAAGCTCTTCATATAAGCAGCCAGTGGTTTAGACTTAGCATGCAGGGTTATTTCTGATCTGCAGATTGTCTGAGGAGAGCTGCAGGGCCCACACTGCACCCCAGCTCAGGTGCAGGAAACGCCAAACGTGGACTGGGGAGGGAGGTGACACACCATACTTGACAAACACTAGCTTAAAACCATGCCCCGTGCTCTCAAAGTCAATCAGAGATAAAAAAATGGCAGAGGTTCAACTCTCTGCACAACGTTAACTCAGCCCCCTTCCCTCCACTGTTTACAGGGAATTGTGTTACAACAGCTCATCCGACTTGTTTATCGCATTTGTAAAAACAAACATATGTCAGTACCTCCTATTGTAAACAGACTTTCCTGAAAGACACACACACACAAAAAAAAAAAAAAAAAAAAAAAAAAGAGGAGGGAAGGCAGACCTAATCCAGTATCACTTGCAGCAGCAACAGCTCCTCCAAGTTCTGCCCTGGGCCCGACCTCTCCCAGTCCTCCCCTCCTGCATCCCCCACCCCAAACTGGACTCCTGTTTAACCACCACCCCCAGATCCCCGAGAGGGACCCCAGCCCTTCTCCAAAAAAAGGCACAGCCCCTTTCCTCTGCAGCAAAGCCCCAGCTGGGTCCCTTCTCCGAAGGCCCTGAGCCCTTCTCCCTCTCTCACCTGCGCGGGCAGGCCGAGGCCGAAGGGCCGAGGCCCTGCGAGGCCTCACAGCAGGGGAGGCCCAGCTGCCGGTACCTCAGGGTCAGCCCGCTTTTCTGCATTTCGGTGAACCCAGGAAATTAAAGGAGGATTCCTGAAATGGCAAGGGACTAGCTGGCTACCTTTCACCCCCACCGCGGGTGCCAGGATGACAGCCATACCCAACAAGGCGACAGCAAGGTGGGGGGGGGACCCTGGCCCTTCGGCTGTGCCTTGCATTTCCTAAGGGAGAGACCTGGCTGAGAGAGCTGGCAGTGAAAAAGAAGAGAGTTTGCACCTACTTGTTGAAGGCAAATGTCTAGTTAACTTTATAGCTAGGCTTCTTTAATGCCCGGCTCCCGGAGCAAACAGCCTCCCGTGATGCTAAGGGGTGCACCATGTCTGCCGCTCAATTTGTTTTGCTTCTCCATTTCTTTCTGTCTTCAGCCTGATTGCGTTTTCCCAAGCTGGTGTCTTGGTTCGTTGCTCCATTATAATCTCTCTTTGGTAGACATGCTACCATTACACAGAAAAACCAGGAGAAATCTATACAGCTCATTTGGACATTTGTACTGATCTCAGATGTTTCCCTAGTATCAGTGATGTCAGATACAGAAAATCCTGTGGTAGATTAGAAAGTCCTGTGTTAAATTCAGTTAGGTAGCCAAGATCATTCTGATCCTTTCTATTCTCCCTGTTTAATGGTGCCTCACCTGGAGCATCAGTTCTGATCCTTTCTATCCTTCCTGAGTGATAGTGCAACCCTCTTGGCAGGAAAATGAACCACTGACCCAATACAGAGTGACTTAGAGGTCAAGGTGAGGAGGGGATACCTCCTCAAACAACCACCGAAGACCACCTGAGACCCTCGCTCATGCAGAGAAGGCATCTGAGGTGTCATGGTTAACGTAATCCTACGCATATGCATTAGATAGTTTCAGTACGTATTAGGTAGGAGTAGTTGAATAAATTAGATGCAATTGTTACTGTATAAAAGGGACACACCTGATGAATCTGGCGTGCTTGATTTGTGGAAAGTCCACCGAGCACCCTGCGCAGAATAAAGCAGTATCTCTGCTGAGCGTTTGAGATTGGTCTGTTGCACACCAGGTAACAAATCCGCTTTTAGGACAACACCAGGACTACCCAAATTTGGTAGAAATGTACAAGAGAGTGTTTTCAGGCTGCCTCAGGACTAAAAGGTATGATTTGAGGCCAAAACAAAAGGGATCTTTTTATAGTCTCAGAGCTGTTACAAGTCCCCTACTCCAACGTGGGGTCTGCCTGCCACTGTCGTCTCTTACTTATTATGTTCTTATTTCTACGTGAATTGTTAGATACAATAGCAATAATGTCAGTGACACTGAGCATTGCGACTAGCTAATGGTTTACCACTTTGCCTGGATGCTTATTTTCTATAATTTCCTGCCTATGAATTAGCATGTATCTTGCTGATAGGGACTATTATCCAGTTGAAATCCATATTCTGCTGAAATGGATCACTTAATTAAAACCATAGTGTGATTCTTATTGTGTAGAGAAGTATTTTCCCAATCATTTACAGTACACTGAGTACTGTTGTAGCTACAGGAGCAGCGCAGTATAATAATATACTCTGGAATAATAATTTGCACTTATACAGCATAAAGGTGGTTAATATTTTTTGAAGAGCACCACAGGATACACCATCAGACTTGAACTTGTCTCATTCAAATTCTGCTAAATATGATTTGCCACATAAATGCATTTTCCAAATAATATTCCCACTAATTGTTTCAGATCTTTTCTGACTAAAATTTCAAAGAATCTTTAAAGAAAATGTTCAGACTGAAAACTCTAAAACCATTCAAACAAAATAATTATTGTTTTTCCTTCTTTTAAAATTGCGCTTTTTAATGAGGGGATTGCAGGATTTCAAAATTAGCAGTTTCACATGCTATTGAACATCCAGTGACAGCTGTTTGTTTTTTTTTTTCTCTTGGACACCAAAAAAGGGTAAAGATTCCCACTGATGTCAAATTGGAACAGTCCCATGGAGACAATGGAATTTTTTTTTCCTTACAGACTGTCCCCAACTTACAGCTGCCAAGACAGTCTCTAACAGCTCAGATACTACTTTAACATTGCACTTTCATAAAAGCTACAACAATCACAGAGGTGGTATGTGATTTCCAATGGGGGAAATATTGACCTTTTTGACAGAAAATAAGAGGAGTGATAGACAATAATACACTTGCTGTAGTAAAATAAAGTACTTACACAGTAAACATCAGAGCCATGCTGTGGAACATCTCTACTTGAAATCAAATGCAATGAAAAACCTCTGTTGGATCAGCTTTGCACGCAGCCTCATCCCTCAGTCATAAACAAAGTGTAATTTCTTCTTTCATAGCTATCCCCAAGAGTTCATTTTTAGCACCTTATTTTAGTCAATTTTATCAATAGAGAGTAAAAAAAAAAATCCACATACAGTAATTCCATAGGAGTATAGACACTATCAAAAAATGAAACATACATAATATATTTTACAATGTATTTTCTAAACCCTCATCCCTTTAGTTGTAAAAAGTCTGTTTCTCCAGCTGAACTATTAACTCAGAACCTTTCAGAGCTTAAAGCACCCCTGATGATTCCCCTTCTTTCCCTGCCCTATTCCTGTCATTTCTGTGCCTGCTGTTGAGTTGGAGCAACATGGAGGTGTTGCAGCTCAGCTGAGGACCAGCCCTTGTTCCATTATCAGCTCTTCAAACCACCCAGCTTCCCTGTGAACTTTTGCATCAACTCTTCTTTAACACACAGAAAGATAAAGACTGTAATCATTCTTTAATGTCAGTGTAGCCGTTGCTTTATGATTGCTACCATCACTACAGTATAATTAAATCTTTCACTGGCATCTGGAGGGGAGACCATGAACCATTTAACACGGCAAGGTGGAAAGGATCTCAACCATGATCTCAACCGGACTTCTTAGTTTTTATAGTGAGGGCAAACCATTTCCCCGCTACTTTTTTCATGAATAGGCAGCAGGTCACTCACTGTACCCCCTCCCTTCATTACGGGATAATTCTTTCCTTCACCTAAATTTCTGGGCAATTATAGTTTAACACCAGCACTTTGACCATTTCAAAGAAGAAATAAGTAGCTTTTAACCATACCTTCTATTAATAAACGTTGAATCTTAGGTGATGGAAGAGTAATGCAATGCAGAACCTCAAAGAGCTGATGCTTCAACTTCTTTAAAATTAAATCAAGTGTTTATGAAGACTCTATGTGATTAAAATCTATCATTACTAAGGAATTCATTTTCATATCTATGTTTGAACAACTAGACTTAACAAGTACCAAGGTCATCATAAAATTCAGTGAGAGCTTTTATTGAGTTAATGGTAATAAACAAACCTTTTATTTACTTAGTCTGATAAATTGATTTATTTATATAAAATGTTGAAGAAAAAAAATATAGTAGTAGCAGAAGTATTGTTCAGCTACAAGGTCACTTGTGGACTATATATTCTCAATAATGCCAGTGAAAATCTTAGGAAAACTTGCAAAGACAAAACATAGAACATTACTACTTAAACTTATTTCAGAACATTTCATATGGTTTCAGCAATAAGATGTGTTGTAAGAGAACACACAAGAAGTTAAAGACAGTTCTAGATTACATATCTGTTGTTAAAAACAACAAATTCTGCCAGTTTGTGTTACTATCGTAACAAAAAGTCTTGACTGTTGGGGAAAAAAAATATGATCCTAGCTCATATGGAGCTTAAGTGCTAATAATGTGATGCTATTTAACAAGCCCAACAGGTCACTGAATTTGCAGACTGTCTTGCAGATCTTGACATGTGAAAGCTTCAACATGTCTCTTGTACAGCAGAATTTTATCTCATGCTAGTTGTCATATGTGCTATGTGCTAGTCCAAGGTCAGATTACCATGGCCAACACACCAAAATTTAAACCACCAGTTCACTCTACACAAAGCCAAAGCCACACTGGAGGAGGAAGGAATCAGAGGACAAAGTGACATGGAGAACAGGTCCTCCCTTGGGGTCCCTACACATTGGCACAGCAGTAAGGTAGGACATAAAAACCTGCAAGTGGTTGAGTAGTAAAAATGCTTTTGCCAATATTTCACCCACGTTGTCATCATGCTTTATGCAAGGATAACTCATGCTCATATCCACCAGAGGAGGTACTGGGGTGAGCTCTTGCTAATCCACTTAGATAAAGTTAACTTTGCAGGTAAAGGAAGAATTCTTTGTTTTCTCATTTTGACAAGCAGTGCTACCTACCAGTTGGTAGTGATAGTGACCTTTGAAAGAGTAGTGGTTATACTTTTGAGAGAGGAACTGAAAGAGGATATAAATCCACAGTTTCCCTTTCTTTCACCTGTTTGATTGGTAGCTTTCTTTTGCCTTCCATCCACTCCTGTCCTTTGGTTCCAGCAGAAGTTATGGTATAAGTATCTGTTTCCCATTTCATTCTCTCTGGAATCAAAATTTGATTAAGGAGGAACAGGGATTTTTAGTTGGTCCTACTTCCTGCAGAGTTGAATAAGGACAATTGACTAGCCATGAGTTTACAGATACCAGGTCTTAATAATACTCCCAAAAGTGTATGTTGCAGGGGCATATAAGCTTTGTGGTTATCCCCTTGTTCTGTATGGGCACTATGCTGCAATGTCTGAGTCGTAAACTTTGCTGAAAATGCTTGACATTCAAACAATCCTTTTTCACTGAAATGAAATAGCCTAAGTCAAGAATCTGATCCCTACTGTGTTGATCAACATACAAGTTAATCAGAACTTCTTTGCTTGAAGTTTGAAATAACTGCAGAGCTCTGTACCTAAAAGTTGCTTCTGGAAGGTGTTTGCAACTAAACCTGAATCGTGGTTTGCCTAATCATGCACTCACCAAAGACTATCATTTTGAGAGTGGCCAGCTTTTCAAAGTAGTCAAATTGAACCAGTACCTTTGCTGAAATAAAGGGGGAAAACTCAGATATGTAACTTTACATACTTCCATTTTTCCTTTGCAAAATGACCTTCAATTAAAAATTCATCTAGAGGTTGAAGAAGGACTGAAATCTGGGGATAGAGTGTGGAAAGGGTGTTAGAAGGGTTACCTGACTTGGAAATAAAATGGCTTATTTCCAATGCACCCATCTGACTTATATGTAATTTTTTGTTCCAGACAGTATAGTAGATCACAGGTCTAGTATTAATAAACGTGATACCAAGGAAGCACATTTGTTAACAGGTTACCTCCAGACAATACTGTGTCAGGAGAGGGGGAGGAATTTTTCTTTTTAATAATATTTTTATATTGGCCAAAGTTAGTGTAGTCATATTTATGAAAATATTTTTAAATACTTTTTTCCACAATAGTTCACTTCATCTGGGTATGTATTATCAAAAAACCTCCACCTATTTCGATCTGCATGAGGAGGGCTTGCCAGCAAAGCTGTACCAGTACAGCTAACTTCTGCTAACTTACTCTAAGTCTGATCCAAGCAGCTTGTAGCAAACTACCTAACATTCATTTCATTCTCAAGAAACCATTTCAACTTTTAATATAGCATTGTGTGCTTCCCATTATTTTTAAACTGTAGCTGTTTCTGGATATAAATATGAACTTGAAAATAATTCAGAATGAGTTAACTAATGTTACCTAAAAATAGGTAGGATAATCTCAGACTGTATTAAGCAGAGGGTGAAGAAAAAGGAAAAAAAAAAAAAAAGGAGTAATACTTCCTCTACTTCTTCCCAGAGGCAAAATTCTGAGAGGCTGTGAAGTCTTTGTACCATAATTCAGTAGGTCAACCCTACAGCCAGAAGAACTCCTCATTTTTAATGACATGTGTGGCAAATTTTGCCATTTCTGCTGCTGCAGACTGAACAGATTTTCATTCCTTTACGGGTTTTTATTATAGAAATCATTCAAGCAAACAAACATTCACATGAAGGCACAGTACAGATGCTTTGGGTTTTTTCCTCTAACCTTGAAAAAAAAAGAATAATAATACTGAGATTAAAACGTTTAAAAGCTTTACCTTTAATTCCACCCAGTGTCTGACTTCAGTGGGATCTTAGGCCAGTCCATGTACCAACAGCTATTTAAAATCCGGTATGTATAGAATATTTTTTTAATAGAAAAAAATTCAGCATTTATAACCTCAAAAATCTCAAAAAAGATCTTTTATGCATTTTGCAAAATAATAACCAGTAAACGTATGTTTTTAAAAAGCTTATGAGCTATCAAACAAATGGTCTGCAAAACTTTAGGCAAAATCTTGCTCACCTGAAGGAAATTAAGTATTATCCATTTTTTACCATTCTGTGCAGTCTCCACACTTTTGCACCTGAGCTTACAGGCTTCCCAAACAACTTGGGCTGGCAGGTTTAAAAATCACTCTTGTTATTTTTACAGCACTACACAGAAGAATTCATTTTGATGGTTTTAAGCATACTTTTGCAAAATACGTTTATGGAGAAACGATCATGCTAAAGTTGACAATCTGATTACCTAGTTTCAAAACAACATAAATTAAAATGGCTGCACTAGCATACAAAGTCTCTATTACAGAGATTTATAAAGGAAAAGCTCAGTGAACTTTAATTACAGCAGCATTTCCCGTGCCACTGTATTACTGACAGGTCTATTGCCTCTTGCTCCAAGCTAGGATTATAGCTTTACTCAAGGGCTTTCTGTTTGAGAACCTCTGGCATAAGCTTTCTATGACAAAGTGCATGAGTAAAGTGCCTAGAATTGCACTGTCTAAATCAGCATAGCTCAGTGTTTTTCAAAATGAAAATCTGGCATCCTACGGGAGTCCTGATCTCTTCTAGAGCAAGCTAGGTCCAGCAATGGCACAAGGCACGGTACAGTTCTGAGATACTGGGAGTGGGAGCCATAAAACAGCTAGATGAGACGGCTAGTATTGAAAAAACATTAAAGCAACATCACAGTTGAGAAATCAAGCACTCAAAAATGAGGAAATTCAAGTGTTATGATTACTTCTTCACCATTAGCTCAGACACCTTGCACATAGCATACTTTCAATGGCATAAATTAGACAATTAAGACAGAAGTCTGGTCTAGGTAATACTCCGAGTCCCATCTCCAGCTGCTGCAAAACGTCCTGTCTCCATTAAAGCCACTGCAGCTTTGCTGATTTAGATCAGCTGAGAATCTGGTGTAATAGTCAATATGTTACTGCAGTCATTAAGTGCCTGAGTTAGAAGGTGCAGAAGCAGGCCAGAGATTTCAAAAGCCTGATTCTTTCTTTTCCTTGCTTATCTCAGAGGTAGTTGCAGGGGAGGGAAATCAAATTTGTGAACCTTTTAAAAAGGTGAAAGAAAACTTTAAGAGCATCCAGTGCCTAATACTGCTAAGGATGAAACAACAAGCCTTCTTTCCTCATGTTCTTAGTGATAATGATCATAAAAAGTCACTAAAGGCTATGTATTTTCAAGGAAGAGCTGACACCAAATTGGTCACTGGGAATGCTAAAAGTGAAGTTGAACCTTTATAGATCTCTATAGCATAATGAACTCACAACTTGCACTGTGCTTTCAGGGATTTCTTCAGACTCAGCTAAGGCTGTTGTGAGACCACAGCTTGATGGGACTGCATGACAGAGGAATAGAGAAAGACAAATCAGGAAATCATTTCACCTTCTTGACTCAATTCCAGCTGCAGTCTGTGCACACATAAATTCTGCTGCCAGATAGCTTTAACTCCAGCCATTTCTTTGAGGTCATTAAGGATTTTCATACCTGGAGGACAGCCATACATGCAAACACAACCTGTACCTGTCTTTGCACATCTCTCTACCAGGAAGGCTCTAGTGAAGCAAGAAATTTTCCCAGCAGAGATGATTCTCCTCTGGGCATGTGCCGCGGAAAGCCAGAATGCAAAATCAAACTCATTGTCTTCAGCTATATAATCTACCAATTTCTACCTCATAGAAGAAGCTCAATACACTCCTAGCAAAAGCTACAAAACCCCCCATACCTCTGTATGCAAAAACTTAGGTAATTCTGAAACCATCTGTAGTTAATGTGCAAGTATGCACCCTGTGTCTAGCTGAACAATTGTAAATCTCAATGGTGAGTCATTTGTAGGCTCAGAAGCGCAGGGACAACCAATAGTTGAATAATTCCTTTGCTTTTTCTTATCTATCATATCCAAGAAGAGGATTTCCCTTTCTAATAATGCATGTTTCCTCATCTTGCAATTTGAAACAAATATAATTAAAAGAAAACAATGCTGTGGAGGGGTACCACACTCATGGCAATATAAGCCACACATCTGTAAATATGATAAATTATCAGAACTAAACCATCAAAGTAAGAATGAGAATTTTCCAGTTTTTCTCTTGATGTTTTAACCATAAACAGAAATGTCTTCCATGGACCATGCCAACTTTCCACACTTACCAAAACAAACCCCCTGTTAGAGAGCAGATCTGATCTGAATACAGCCCTGATGCTGTAAACATTCTGGATGGATGGAGTTTGGGGCAAGATGGGAAGATGGGAGGAGAACTGGTAAGACTGCTGCTAGCCCACCCAAGTCTCTCACTGGTGCCTTTGTGACAGAGGCAAAGGCCATGAAGAATACAACTGTGAAGAAATCAGCTGAAAGGTGAATTAGAAAGACCTTGCCTACTGGTCCTGAATTTTAAAAAGTACGAGCCAAAGCAGCATTTAGTGTTTCCAGTATTAGTATATTTTTGCATCCCTTGTCCTCTTAATTCATCAGAGCTTCTTTACATCTATTTCCTCCTTCTCTTCTTTCTTCCTTCTTCTCCTCTACAGCCTTGTCCAAACTGTTACTTTCAGCTCTATCCTTTTTCCTTGTCTGCTTTTGTCTTCCCTTACAAATTCTTATCTTATTTAGGGAAGCTCAAAGCCTACAAAATACTGCCAGGTTTATTGTGCATCCAGTATTCCTATGCAAAGTTCAAGGAAAATCCTCAGTGTAAAACAATCAAATAAAAAATTCATTTCAATATCCCTGGAAACAAGATATTTAGAAAACTCTAAGTGGTTTTTTTGTTGTTGTTTGGTTGTTTTTTTAAGTTCTATATTTTTGTGTGCCCAGGCTCTGCTACTACATTGAGTAAAGCTGTTGTTTCTCTGCTGTAGCACTAAGGCCACATGCGTGCACTCAGGACTGCTCATAACCCTGCTCACGATAGTCTATGCCTTTCTCTCACGTGGCACAGGGATGCTCACCCTCATGCATTCTGCCACAGCCGATCACAACTCTGCTGCCTCCAGGCTTCATGTTTTTTGCCGAGATCAAGAGATGAACTGGCAGGTATCTGTCCTCATGTTGCTTAGTAAAGAGCTGAAATTAGGAACGCCGAGACAGCTGTAATTCAGAACCATCACTAGAAAGATGTTTGAGCCTTGTTGATAGCAGGTGTATGACACCAAAGCGAACAAGAGCTAAAAATGAGATGGCTGTAACTAGGGGGCCCACAGTGACATCTACCGGAATGATTCTGTTTGAAGTTCCATCAGAAGACGTCGTTCAAGCTCACCCAAGAGCCTTTTTTTCCTTTCAAAATCAAAGGAAATTGATAATACAAAATCATCTATAATCTTGAAAGAGGAGTGTCAAAGTGTAAGGCAGGCTACAGAGTATTGAACCTGTCTCACAGTGTAAAATTAATCCTAAATCCTTTGGCAAGCCCCTCTCCTACCCAATTGTTTTCTTCACACCGAAGCCTAAAAAAGAAAGACCCCAAGCGCTCTTGCAGTGTAGTCAGAGATAATGTGTACACAAGCTGGCATCGTCTTTTGATCGTTTCATTGAGAGCACTGCTTCTGATTGGAGTGGGAGAGTCGCCAGGTTTCTAACAGAGTGTTAAATCCTTCCAAGTTTTCCCAACCATGGATTTTTTTCCCTTCTTCAAAGCAGAGTGTTAAAATCCTCCAAATCTAAATTGACCAACTTGAGCGTACTCCTAGAGCATATCAGCTGCATTTGATAACTTGGAACTGCTTTTCAGTAGCAGTTGTAATAGGATTTTAACAATACTAATTCCATTCAGCAGTTCTACCTCCATGGCCTTTTTCCTAATTTTTGCTGCTGCTGCTGCTGTTGTTAACTGAAATGTCTTTCTTTAAAGCTGAAGTGCTTCACAGCATTAACAAGCAACAGCTGTGGAACTGTGGGTCAAGCCTTTTCAGGTCACCTTTCTATATGCTGAGGTAAGAGCAGGCACACACAGGTGAGATGACTTGATCATCCTGCTGACAAGAGCATGCTATTCACTTTAGGATACATATGAGTGTCCAGCCCCAGCGTGGAGACTGTCAGAGGAGGCCTGCTAAGTCAGGATTTTTTTCAAACAGCAGGATGTAAGAGAAAAGAGAAACTGGCAGTCAATAACATAATCTGGGAAGGAGAACAGAGAAGTCCACAGATCACCTTGCAAGTCTTGGAGCAGCCATGAGGCTGGGCATCTTGAGGCTTCCAGGAGGTGGCAGCAGGAGAGAGAGGGAAGGAAGCTGCAGGAGAAACAGGCCTCACCGAAACTGGAAAGGGAAGAAAGCTCTGGGAAGATTCCTTGTAAGAAAAGCAGTAACAGGTCTTGCATACCCTTCTGTATCAAAAACTTGCAGAACCACAACGTCTTCCCACCCTTAAAACTGAACATGAAATAGGAAAGTCAACAGAAGTTGACTCGTGAATTTTTGAAATCCAGATTACTTATTTAATTTTTAAATTTTAGGTACCCAATTACAAAGCCTTGACCCATCTACTGCCAGATCATAAATTTCCTCTTTACCTGGGCATGCAAAACCTATCATTGCAAGCATGCCATTACCTAGGGTACCCTCAGCTCTAAAATGCACACCCAATCCATCCACAAATTGCAAGGTAAGACAGCTCCCAGAATGAAAAGTACTGACAAGGATGGAGCTGGGAACCTGCCTGGCCTATCCAGCAGGGAAGAACACAGAAAATGGGTGCTATGGAGAGCCTAACATGGCACGTGAGAGGCAGGCTCGGTACTATGTCCACTATGCGGACTTTCCTGAAGTTAGGTGTATATATAGCTTAGCTGCTTAGACCACCCGCATCGATTTACGTAGCCCATCCGAATAGCTAAGAAAAGACAAAAAGATGGGAAAACACCCCAGAATTACCAGTAGCCTACTGGTTGCATCATTCACCCAGTGTATGTGAGATCATATTTCAAATCACAGTTACTCAGGACAAGCATAATTGCATTTATAAAGGTTTTTATCCTATTTCGGAAGCCTGGAGACTTCAACTACATTGAGGTCTAACCAGAAAAACCTGTCAGGAGGGAGATGTCACCAGCATGTAGGACATCCTTTGTGGACAGCTGAGTGACAATTCAGAATGTGAGTTACTAAAGGTGGCCTGAGATGACCAAAGAGGCAAAAAGTGGTTTAAATCGTAGATTCAAAGAATGCTTAAAAATGCAACTTGTTAATCACATCCTTGAGTACTGTCAATTCAAAACCGAACAGACACATTATACAGCTATTCAGTTAAAAGACAGAAGCAGGGAGGGAAAAAAAACCCACACAAAACAAACAAACAAAAAAACCAAAAAACCGAACCCAGACAGGAAAGCTGTCTAGATATTTGCATAAACAGAGTTGGACCAGGTTTTCTGCTTTAATTTCAACAACGACATGTCTCATTCATGGAGGATCTGGCCAAACTTTTCAGACTGTATGAAATTCTAACAAATTCCTATTCATTTGAATATGGGAAGTAAGAATTTTTATTAAATTCTAAATCTGTTCCTAATTCATCAGCCTGTTCTGCAACTGCCAATTATAAAAACCCACATATTTTGAGGATAAAAATTTAATGTTTTGACTTTGATGAGACTATTCATGTATTTGAACATGTGTTTAAGGGCTTTTCTGGCTGTAGGCCTAACCACAGATCCTTTATTCTTTAGTGTTATTGGAAAATAAAACAAGAACTAATACCAGTTTTCATTTTTCTTTAAGAAATTCTAATATTTGGCTTTTAGCAGATGTTCCCCTGGGTTTCTCAGGAAACATTAAAACTTGGTGAACCTGCAAACCTGGTTTTTTTGGACTGGATTTAAAACCTGATCTGTAGTAATACAGATAAAAACCATGGGATTTCTACCTGGCTGTATTGGTCAGACTGGATATTTTTATGTTTATGGGAGATCTGCAGAGGAGCTTTGCATATCTGGGAAAAAAAACATCTGAAATATAACTCCCATAGTATACTGCAGCAACACAGGAAGATTTAGTTTAATGTCAAAGTGATCCAAGACAAACCCTTCTGAATTAATGAAGCAAACCGAGCTATTTCTATTCAAGTGATCTAACACAAAGTTAAATATTTGGTTTGCTGTTCCTGGTAGGAAAGGGTTTGCTTTGTTTTGTTTTCAAAATTAAGAAAAAATTATTTTAAAATTATAAAAATAAATTGGTCATATTTTTCATTGAAGATTCAGTTATGCAGAAAATTCACCAAACATCTCTGACAGACCGTCCTCAACTTATTTGTATGGGTTTCACTGCTATAATACACCTCGGCTACTAACACTTACCAGATTGAAACATTTTAAAGGCTTGATAAAATTCCTATTAATTTCATCCATGTGCGAGTTGACATTTATATAGATGGTGCTGAATAGAATTCTCATTTGGCTCAAATCTTGGATCTTTAGTTCAAAGTTCCTAATTGGTTCAAAATTTTAAGTCCCTAATAAAATAGTCTGACATACAGAATATGTCCCATTTTCTAATTCTTCTTTTAAATTTTATTTTTGAAAGCTATAGATATTGGGCTTGTTTTCCAGAATGTACATGATCTGATTGTGAACAGTCCCTTCAATTATTCAAAAAAGATTCCACATGAATAAGAATCAATATTGTCCACTAAAAAAATCTGGTGGGCCTTAATTTCTTATAATTTCCAAAATTTGAGATTAAGCAACCCTTTCTGAGTCATTTTTGATCAATCTATTCAACACACTGAAAGTAATGATCTGATTTTCAGTAACATTTTTTATATTGTCTATATTGCAAGAATTATTTTACACAGCAGTAAACAATGGTTGAAATATAAGGGCTTTTGTTTTCTTCAAGCCAAAATGACCAGGGTACAAATATTTCTTCAAGACAATGTAGTAATTTCACTGACCTCTGTTAACACTGTGGGAAGGACCATATTTAAACGGCAAATCCTCAGCCCCTGACTCAGATGGTATCACCAAAACTCAAAGAGGAAAATTATGAAATAGCATGGAATATGAGCAAACTATTACAGAAACACAAATTGCTTACCATTAAGAAGAGGGAGGAAAAGGCATCTCTGTGATAAAGCACTATTCTGTACAAATATTAAACAGTCATTTAGTCCAGCTGACAGCTCTAACGCTTCAAGAGCTTCAAAAATTTCTCAACTAGAAACATAGTAGTGCCAAAAATGCATCAAATGGGCTTTTAAGAAGTCATGCCATCTGCTGTTAACACTGCAATTTTTGATCACTGGCTTTAGCTCCAACAGTTTATGAAATGGGTGAATTATTTTTCACCCTTTCCACCAGCCCTACAGCACAAACTTATCCTATTATCTTGTCCACCCAGTAAGACAGACAAGATGTAAGGGACATTCTCTAATTAGACTGCAATGTTATTAGCTCATCTGGAAACCACTTGGCAATATATCATGCAGGAGAAGGTAATTATTCCTCTTTTAATCATTTCCAGCTGTTCGAGTGCTGTTGTCATTCCTTTGCCATGCTTCAGACCAGTTCAAGCATTCTCCTAGGACCCCCCTGGACCTGCCCCCTTGCAAGCATTACCACAAGTAGTCCAAGGAGGTGCCTCCTCACTGCTTAATATATACACAGGCTCACATACCCATTCTAATTTGAAACTATTAGGTAATCAGACCCCTCTATAGAATTAATGCCTCAAGACATAGCAGGAATTAATTTGATGCCAGACTGATGGCAATTCCCTTCCTGATGCCATGCAACAAAGCACCTTCTTCCTGACCAGGCCAGCGGATTCCATCAAATCTTGGTTATTCAGTGCTAACTGCTAAGTAATTCTCAGTCTTCTCTGCTCGCGCCCACCTGCAACCAGCTGCTGACTCTCCTTGTCAGCCCACAAAAGCACAGGCTGTTGCAATGGAGCATTTTACTCAGCTAGCATATAGTCAGCTGCAGCTTGGCCACGGATCTATCTGTGACCTGGTAAATATTGATGCTCTCACAAAATTTCAAACTTTTCTCACGTGAATATGCGATTATTATGTTCTCTGCCAAAAAAATCGAGGAACAGCATCATCCAGTCTGATTGCCTACATGGGTGGGACAACCCCAACAAATGCCTTCTGCTTTTACTGGTGGAATAGTGCCTCACATGTCCCTTACCTCCAAGCACCCAAATAAGAGAATATTGGGCATCTCCCAGGACCTCTTTCTTTGATGTAGCTGTTCTGCTTTCAAACCTCATAATTAAAATGTCACTACAAAGACCTAGGTAAAGTTGATCTGCTACAAAAGTTGATGAATGACAAAAGTGTAGAAGTAGGTGATGATACTGTATTACCAAACACATACCTGACCTGCAGGAATAATGTAAAGCAAAATCAAACTCAGCCTTATGCATTAACACCTTTTTTTGCTGACCCACAAACAACATGGGAACCTTACTGCCTTGTAGCACTAAGTCTCGGTTTAATGTGACCATGCCCAAATACAAACCAGTCCATTAGCTGTTTAATTAGCAGTAGAACAGGCATAACAAATTAAATGCCAGGCATTAACCACCCCCAGTAACTCAAAGCCTAGTTGTTCACATTGTGCCACAGTGATACCTTAGCCCAGAAATTCATTCTTTCATTTATAAACTGCTCTTTCAAGTAATTACTTTGGTAAAGTGCAGAGAAATCGATAAATCATGGTGAACAGACTGGCAGGCACCCCTGCTACTGAAGCTGGTTATTTGATAGTCCCAATTCTTTTCTGAATGTTGCTGATTTTAATTTGCATTTTATAGAGTAACAGGCTGTTCCTCCACTCTGCCAGGGGAGTAGGGATGTAGGTTTGGGGTAGATTTATGAAGAAACAATACTCCTGAAAATCAGTTGCAATTTCATCAACCTTCAACCAGCAAATTCTCATTCTATTTAGGATGTGTTTGAAGCACCCTGGTGGGATGGAAGTGGTGCAGGCACAGCCAGCTGCTGCCACATATGCAGAAAGATGACTTCAGTTTGTAAGGCATGACACAAAAAGTACATGAAACAGCACAAGACATCTCTTAATCATACAGAGAGCTCTCCCAAAGCCTCCCTCTGCTCAATTGTTTCTTTTCTCTCCCCCTTAGAAGGCACTCTTCCCCTTGGTAGCCTCTATACATTTTTTTTCCATAGATTTCTATGTCTTCTCACTACACACAGATACTGCTGAAGCCTACAGAAGGAACTAAACATACTCCAGCTATACTATTCCAGAAAACATTCAAAATCAGCTACTTATAAAGCAGTTTATAAAATGCAAGCTGCAGTAAGCTCAACAATAAATATTACTATCAACATCCTTCAATTTTTTGCCCTCAGAGACATCAACTCTGTCTCCTGAAGTGGTTTCTGATTCAAATAGGATCTACAAACCATAAAGAGTCATGCTAACATACTGCAGTCCAAACACATATAAAGCTTCACAATGATCAAAGACGACAATACCAACACTTGCAAAAGATATTCTTTAAAACACTCTGTTTCTGACACTCAAATTCTTAACATCAACAGCCTTTTTCCCAGCATAAATTGTAAGAACATCCTTTTAAAAGGGTGTCATATGTTTGTAGTACGGTTTGCATTTCCTGCTTTGTATTGTATTTCACTTCCTCCTGCAAGTACTCCTGCAGGCTTTTCTCCCATGCAGTTTCTTGGTTCGCCCCTAGAACTCAGCATTATAGAGAAAACTTCAATATAAAGAGAATTCTCCAAAGCCACAGCCAGTTAATGCTGTTTTCTGTCTTTTGACAAAAACAACCAAGCCTCTTCAGCATTCTTAGGAAGTAAGTGTACCAGAAACATTTACAAGACTTTCCAGAAAAAAAAACTGTGAAGGTTAAAAATTTTAAACCTCTGGCATGCAATAAAGAACATTTCCCATCAAAACAGTACATTTATACAATATTCACGTATATGTTATCACCAATTCATATGGCACAGTCCCAGTTATACTGAGACTGACAGTAACATTCACAGCTTAATGAGAACAAGCTTTTCCTTCTAGATTTTAAAGATAGAAGGGCCCAATTAAAATGGTCTAGCTGAGCTGCAGAACACCAACAGCCATAGAAAGTCATCCAATCGTTTCCATGTCGAGTCAAAGTAATTCACAGATGCACTAGCACATGTATCTGTCAAAAAGTATCCAGTTCCATTTAAAGATTTTGCCCAGGGAGCAATATATCCTTTTCTGCTTTTTGTTTTTCTCATCTAGCTGATCTTTGTATGTCTTTGTTTCATAAAGAAATTTCCAGAGTCAGGTATCTTTCCCTCACACAGGACATCTTAGGCAACAGTAGTTACGTTTTAACTTTCTCTTCAGCATATTAATATTTATACACTGTATTTATAAATTAAAGAAGAAAATCTCAAAAATATGCTGCTTAGTCATTGGGGATGAATAGCATGACTCATAAAGACTTAGATGGTAACAAAGTTAATACGAATCATGCACTGTACCAAATGTTCCCTTATCCAGGATCTAACAATCCCCCAAATTCTGCTCTCTGTGAAGAACAAAACAGCTCAGTATGCCTCATGTAGCTTGGTTTATAAGACTGTTTCAGTCATGATGGTTTGGCTAGTTTCCAGGATCGTATATACAGGGCACATTGATGAGCATCAGACACCTTTTCATCCATTTTCCAAGCAATTTTCGATGGCCCATCATCCTGGGCACCTGTGAGTCACAGTGCAGGCTGCTCACAGCTGAGTGATGATGTACAGAGATTCCCACACAGTTATCATCATGTCAGGAAAAGGTTTGGTTTCACGCAACATACATTTTGAATAAATGGTTTTCTGCATTTTCAAACTTTTCAAAATACTTAATTCCAGCACCAGTATTACAAAACCATCCTTTTGGCAAGCATTATTTATCCTTGCACAGCTCATTAACACTTCCCCTTTGTGGTTTAATTTTGGACAAACGACAGGTCCAACTCTTCCTGCTACTCAGGCAATGCTATAATGGAAGCATAGGATCCCCTTTAGGGTCTGTAGGTCATATACACTCTAAAAAGGGTTCATGGACTCCTAAGGTATGCTCGTACCACTAAATAAAAAGGCAGCCAAGGAGCACATCTGAGTACCAGACCTATGACTATTTGCATTGCTTCATTGTTAGTTCAATTTTAGATCTGTTTTAAAATGCACCAAAGAGCTCTCTAGAGTCTGCTATCCAGGGAGAAAGCTCTAAGCAGTGTTAACATAAGCCAGTCAACACCACTCGGCCTTAAAGGCAAGAACTATTGTCTGGCCTTCTTTTATTTAACAGTAACTAATCTTTCATTCAGCCATAACTATAGGGACATTCCTGGGTGAGACAGAAGTGCAGAAAACCAGTCCTTCATTTTGCCTCAGTCAAGACTTAAGCTGAACACAGAAAGAAATCTTTACAAGGCATGTACAAGAACAAAACCCACCAGTTTTCTTCACTTGTGCTAAACGGAGAGAGAGAGAGAGAGAACTGTGAAACATGTTTGAGAAACCACCTGTGCTGCTTGCAAGCTCTTCATGCTCAAAGGGAAAAGCCAGGGGGGGAAAGTGTTTGGATGCAGGTGAAGAAAATAAAGGTTCTGATTGAGTGGGGGGTTGTTTGGTTGGGTTTTGGGGAGGGGATACAGGGGACACATAACACTTCAAAATCTGACCTGGTTTCTCACAGTCTAAAAGATAAAACACAAGATGAATTATATATCCAGATATTAGCTGCTACAAGCTTTTCATCTAAAGCCTGAAAGGCAAATATCATGAATTTTGTTCATCACTTTGAATTAACTCCAGGTAGTGAATTAGCTCAATGTAATTCTTGCAGTTTCCCTCCCCCCTCACTTTCTTTCTCCCATCTTGAGCACTGTTAAAAAAAAAAAAAAAAAGTAACAAAATAGACCAAACAAATTACCCTAAACATACAATTCCCAACTGCCAGAGACTTCTCACTCACATCCCTAATTCAATTGTTTCATATTAACTACTTGCCTATTCTAGAGCTAATTTAAAACTTAATGTTGGTGCCTGAATTTTCATATTTAACAGCAACATTCTGTAGAAGACCCTTTTTTCTTTTTTTTAAACAAAAAGACTGCAGCAGCTGTCAGAAGATCTGTGGTGTCTAAGATCAGTTTCCATGGATATAAATAATTAGCTATATGTTCTCCTCCACCAGCACAACTTCTTGGCCCAGTATGATTAATTCCCCGCTGCCAGCATACATCACAGACAGAAGTATGCCTTGCATTCATTTTAAGGGGAACTTGGACAGAAAGGTTCATTTTGCTATCCTATGCCACAGTTTTTAAATCCTATCTGCTCTCCCTGTTCCTGTTTATTGCAAAGCCTTTACTTTTGCCATATCTTCCATCTATCCTTGTATTTTCACTGATGTCCACAGCTACAGTTCAAGTTATACAGTTTATCATATCCATTCATAATTCAAGTCAGTAACATCACTAGTGCATAAAACTTAATTTCAGTGGTTATCTACAATGAATGCCAAGTGAAATGAAAAAGGTACGTCCATAACTCGTTCCCAGAAGCCTCTAGCCAGTGTTTCATGCCTCTACTTCCAACCACGTCACTTGGTGAGGAAAACTAACACTTCTTAGCTTCAAACAAATAATAAAGTAGTTCAGCTAGTGATGAAACATTGTTCTAATCCTACATAGTTAGCAAAAGAGAGTGAAACAGACTGAAAAGACTGATGTCAAAATTACTTTCCACATAGATTAAAATAGAAAGATTAGAAGACTAAATAGGTTTCTAAAATCAGCAATTTAAAAGAGAGGATTGTGATGAAAATCTTCATATTCTGCATGTGGATGAGAAGGAAAATGAATAGCAGACAATTAATTGGATGGCTCTCATATCATTAGAAAAGGGGGAAACTTCAAAAATGCTGCCCAACTGCAATCTGTGCACTTTTCTTTCTTTCCTTTAATACAAAACTCAGGGAGGAGGAAAAAATCTGAAGTTACAAAAATGACAAACTTAAAACAAGATGTAGGGAAGGAGGAGATCATACTCTAGAAACAGATACACACAAAACCAGGACATTAAGAATAAAATGAGGAGACCGTTAATTGTCATAAGATATGGTATTTGTGCTCATAAACAGCAGTTAGATACCGAATGGTAAACTGGTAGTCATAGATAGGATTTTAAATGTTTTGTCCTTCAATTATTTTATAAGGTGCTGAGAGGAGCAATTTTCCAGGAAATTTCAATACTGAGCATACTGCTCAATACCAGGACATCTGTGTGGGAAGATACATTCAGAGATTCAAGATACAAGGCAGACAGCTTCAAGTCAACATGAACATCAACTGAATCCGATTACTACTAAGTAGAGAAATCCACTGATGACCTGGTTTCTGAACTTCGCTATCAGCTATAAATCTGTCGATTGTAGAAAAGAAACACAGCTTCTTGAATAATAAAAGCTCCTCAGGGGTGTTTTCATGCCAGGCATGGCTCTTATTAGTACAAAAAAATATCATTTGGCAATTAAATAAAGAAAAATCTTGAGTTGCCTTAGAAATCAGTAATTAGTGGTCAAGAACTGAATTCTGTCAATCCCTTAACAAGGGAAGCAAACAACATATTTATCAGTTTATTATATCTTAACCTTTTATCAAAAATTTTATTTTAACACAGTAAGGTTTTTGAAGGAGGATGAGAAGGAAGAAGTTAAATATTATATGAATTTGTCTTGAAAGCCTGGCCCTACTGAACTGGGCAGTTTTGCTACTAAGCTTAACAGGGACAGGATTTCACATATATTTTATGTGAAATAATCTTAGTCAAATTTCACCTGCAGCTATTTATGGCTATAATCCAGAGCCTAACTGAAAGACTCTGTTTTGTGTGGATTTTGCATGAGAATCTGAACAGCATCTTGGTTTAGCCTTTTTTTTTTTTTTTAAACAAAAACAAGCAAATAAAAATTGAACCAAAAAACCACAAAGGAAGGAAGGAGAATGGAAGTGAGAAATAACTAAAATTCCAGAAATCATAGGCCACAATTTATACTGCAGTGTCCTCGGTTTATCAGTTAGTATTCTATGTCTCACACCTGTTTTCATTCATTCCCAGAACACAATGGGATGAAGGAAATCTGGATATCTGAATGCAACACCAAACCACAGGGAATGGAAAACCTCAAGTCAAAAGAGACCCAGCTGATTGCTTCCCTGTATACACACTTTAAGTTTATTCTTGTTAAGGTTGACTGTAGAATGTGTGGTTATTGGGAATGGGAGTGATGTATTGTCTGTGAGGGTGCAGATTAAAATTAACCTGGGTTTTCATTAAATTAGTAGCCTTGATAAGGTCAACCAAATAAGAAAGGGTGTTACCACTATCTTTCAAATGAAATTTCTGAAATTTACCTCAGTCAAAATTTCCTGTATGGGAATGGTGAAGGTCACCACATTGATTAAGAGGACAGCCAGTTCATTTTGGAATTAAAAACCCCTGCAATTATGAGGCTTTAAACATAGAAAATAAGAGGTTTGAGAAGGCTGAGAGCAGTCCATGCTGCATCTGACAATGATGCCAGCACTTAGCACAGTAACGTAACTTTTGCAGGGGCCAATGAACGTAGTAGAACAAAAATCCCACCAATGATTCCCATACTGTCTGTAGAGTATCTACAGACATCTGCCCATCATCCCAAGGCAGCATCATAAGAAATACAACAATACACATGCATATGCCTGAATCTTTTGTTTTTAAAGCTTAAAGATGCAGCTGTATGGTAAAGAGCAATTCAAAATGGAAATGGGGGGAAAAAGTGAAGTTGCTCCTTAGAGCTGCAGCACTATCCACAGCTGATCATCAACTGTCTGGGAAACCAAGGTCAGAGCATTTCCAAAGAGACTTAAATCAGGATTGACCTAAAAAAAAAAGTCAAGTGTGCTATACCTCACAAGCGCTGACTATATAGCCCTTACCACAAAATGTTTATGATCTAAATGATAATTCATTGCTTAAGCCACATTCTTTTGTTCTCCCATTGACCATTACCCAATAAATTTTTAATGCAAGTTGACATAGGTAAATAGCTGTAACTAAACATCTGCTCACCTGATCCAGGAACAGGCTGATTTGATCAGGCAGATTCAGGCACCACAATAACATCAAACAGCACATATAGATTGACCCTATGTTTATGAACTTCAGCTTTCCTGAATACTTGGATATAACCCATAATTTCCATTCACTTCACTTCAGCCAGTCTTCCCTGGTGATTCTTTCTTTCAAATGCAAGAAAAATAATCAGCCCAGTATTTTGAACTCCAAGCAAGTCTAAGAAAAAACTGCAGCTCCTGCTCAGAGGGAAAAAATGTGAGACAGAGAATGAAATCCATATAATAAATTATTCCACAAAAGCCAAGTAATCCTCTGAATTATGCTCATATATTTTCTGGTTTTCATTTTATATGGACATTGACCAGGGAAGCTATTTATACAGGAACATTTTCACACTGTCTGCAATTTGCATGCCATCAGTTTTGCTGCTGACTTTGAAATGGGAAGTAGAATAAGACTGACATCTATGGTGTGCGGATCATGGTGTGTTGGGCAGTCCACAAAAGAATTGCTTATCAGAGTCTCTAAAGGTGTAAAAATATGTTAATTTGTTCCTGGGACTGTGCATACTGAAAATACTAACAGTGCTAGTACCACCTCTGAGAAAAACAGAGATTTTGAAGTTAGATCATGAGATAAAATTCTCCTCTCCTAACACTACAAGCAAAAACATGAGTTTTTGAAATAATTTATAATCTTGTGGGAAGAAATATTGCTTTATTGTTGTTTATAAAAGAAAAAAAAACTCAATAAAAATAGAAAAAAAAAGAGAAGAAAAAAATTATTTCTCTCTTTTGAGCTTCCCAGAGCTGAGCCTGCTATATTATATGCCTGTGCAGTAGGAATCAGACTGGGGCTTGGGTGTTTTTTGTTTTTTTTAATAAGATAAGAGTACTTGAACTCTATTTTGAAACTGGGACAATACTTGTGCCAGCTTCGCTGCCAATGGATTGATTAATTTCTCATTGACACAAATGGCCTGAGTAAGCTAAGGGTGGTTGTTCAATTCCTGCTGACAAGTAGGTTTTGAACCCAAAATTTTTTTGAGTCTTATCTGGTTTTGGAACAATTCTTGAAGTAAATCTGATGGGATATATTGGGCAACCTAAAACCAAAACCAAAAATGAAATAACATTATAAAGGAATCTGGCTATTTCTGAATGTTAAAGCGTCCGCAACAGAGAGCAAGGATGATTATTTGTACCTTACATCTGAGGGGATGAGAGGCCAGAGAAGTTAAGACCAAAGACAGCTAAAATGATACTGCCCAAATGTAATACACAGCAATTCTCTGGCTGGATAGGAAAATAATGAGAAAAAGGAAAAAAAAAAATACTGAAAAATTGGCAATAAGTAGCATTCTCAATTCCCCAATGCCAGTGAATAACAGAACTGCAAATAGGATGCCCAGGCATCCTAACTTGCACGCTAATGCCCAATACTGTCAACTTAGCAAACTTGCAGAAGTATTCTTATCCATTAATATTGCTAGTTACTGAATATCATTTCAACCCAAACCAATGCATGTGGCTACATATTATTTCTATATTTAGAAAGCAAATCTATCAAGAGATAAATAGGAGTCTTGGATAAACTGTCTCCAGTGAATTGTGCAGCACATTAGATATCCTCTGTTGGAAAAGCAGTCCTCTCCCTACGTGCAGCCACTGAGCATAACACATAAACCACCTAAGCCATGGCACGTTAATGTAAAACAAAGGAAAGTGGATACCTCAGATAAAGCACTTTGAACAGGACAGGTACAATGTTTGATATATCGAGATCATTACAATGCCTATTTCCTTCCTCCAGAAACTGAGGAACAAGGAGGTGAGAAAAACTGTAGTAATGAAAGGTTACCAAAGAGCTAATGGATTAGTAGGTGGGCATTTTAGCTGAAAACTCTTGCATTGCTGGATTCAAAGCAAGCCTGTTCTGGCCTTGCCTCTCTCATGTGACTTCACTTAGATGGCAACATTTTAGTTTTAAACTCCGTTGAATACTAGGTATATTTTGGGTACTGAACATTTATAATTAAATATGTTTATACACTACTGTATTTCAAAAGATGTGGCAAAAAGATCAGAGAACTGAAATCATTTGATTCATGCAATTTAACCTGGATGTTGTATTTCAGATATCAAATACTCAAAACAGTACTTGCAACCAGTATTTTGCAGCCAACCCAGAGAGGAAGTGTGTTTGAGTAAAATACATTTTACTAGATTCTCCAAGTTAATAGGTGCCGTAAAATTATATTATACCTGACAAAACATCCATAAATGTGATTAGAATCAAGCTTTTTATATCAGAGCAAAAGACAGGGCAAGAGCCAATTAATAAATAGTTGATTATTACATTTAGCCCAGTGAGTAATCCAGGCAGCTTATCTTTAAATTTTGATGTCTATCTATACATCACCATAGATTTTCAGATGTTTTCTTATTAAATTGGCCAACAAAACAGTTTTTACTGGGCACCTTGTCAAAGGTAATCCAAGTTTTTAATGTAATGACTCATAATTTTTTTATAATCTAATAACAGTGGCCTGAAATTGAATACAAATCTAAAAATTCACTTTGTGATTAAGACTCCACAGCAGCATGATATTTGGAGACAAGGTGAACCACACATTTTGCATGTTCTAAGATGTTTTCTAGCCCATTGAACATATACAAGCAATTATTATACCAAACCTGTTAAAATGTTGCCATTTACCTACAATTCATGTTCTTTAATACATTTGTCTGCTGGTTGGTTGACCTCAATACAGTTTGGTCAATGATTTCCTAAGGAAGCTATTTGGGATGTAAAACATCATTTGAGTGGAGAAAACATTGTAATCCATATAACATACATATTTTTGTTTTTGTTTTTGTTTTTTTTTTTAAAACCAAACCACCAAACCACTATTAAGAAACTATATTATTTTACAGAATTCATATGTTGGCTATGACATGCTGTAGGGTTTTCTTCTTTTCAACATCTCTCCAGCCTTCCTCCACACTAAAATCTGAATGCTCCCCTTGTAATTACAACAGTTTTTAATATAAGCCCAACTCTATGAGGATATACACTGCTATATAAATGCGCAACTTCTGCCTGTCAATAACATTTTCAGAGGAAAACAGCAGTAAGGGGAAAAAAATAGATGGAAAAAAAAGAAGACATATTTTCAAATTTAATGACTCCAATATATATACTCTAATAAACACACTAATCACAGTTACAAGGGTCCAGATAATTCTGGTCATTTTTTTAAATTTTCTTGGAACTAAAAGACAAAAGCTACAACATTTTCGCCTCCCCTTCTTTGACGCAACAATTCATTTTAGTGTTGATAGTGGAGAGAAAGTTCAAAGGATGTTCTTTTGCGGAATTTATAAAGTCACATTACATGTAGCATTGGCATAGTTCTCTATTTTTATTTTTGTATCCTGGTTTCATTTCCAGTCAGAATGCATACTTTTTGTTCAATAAGCTGCAGAAGCAATTAATAATCTTCATCCTTTCTCTTAAACCAGAATACAAAAAACTGCAAGTCTTGAAAATAAGGTCTTCTTAGATAGCACCCATTATCTCACAGAAAAAAGCTCCAAAATAAAGCTTAGATGAATTTTCATAAAGCAAGCTGTGAAAATTTACCCAATGTGTAATAGTCTTATAATACATTTTTCCATAATTCTGATTTTGATTTGCATTCTTAACAGATAAATCACAAAAATCAATGCAAGTTTTGACTCAAACACAAGCTTAACGTCTGTGCACTTCCAAGAAAACATAAAGAATTTTAAAGAAAGAACTCAGCCAAAATCTACCAATTTACCTCAACCAAATATCACACACGATAACCAGAATATCATACACGCTACTCATTTTTGCTGAGCTTGCACGGAAACACCTTTCAAGCTATTTGACAGCATGATGCCATTCAAGCAGGTATCATTTAAATATTTACAATATGATTACTTAGATAAAGTTTCAATCATTTCTGTAAGCAATTTCAGGGGAATCAAACTTGGAAAAACATGGAAATTACTACAGCACTATGTGTCCATGCTTGCAGAAATACCAAATTTAATGTGCAGCATGAATCATTTTTAGCCCTACTAAGAGCTTGAAATAGAAAGAAGCTATCTAGGATTTTTAATCAAAGCAATTTTTTGAGGATGCAAACCACTCCATAAACCAATAAATAAACAGTCTGAATGGACAAAACATCAAAAATCAGACTGCTTCAGCATAAGCGTGTGCAGCCTGCTAAAATAATAGTGGCTCTAGCAGGACTCAAGTATTCAAACCTAGCTCCAAAGGTACCTGTGCAATATTCACATTTGTACAAGAAAATTATCTTTTCTATTGCCAATTGTTTGACTGGCATCAGCATGTCAGGTGTACAGTTTCCAACTGTGCACTTATGCCTGCCTGCTTGGCTAAGATGATGTAAGAATCCTCTGATTTCTCGTCTAATATAATCACCTATCTAGCTCAGGAGATGCTGCAGGAAAGCATGTAAAGTAATAGAACATAAAAAGCAACAGTTTCAACCAGCCAACTTTAGAAGGGCCAATTCTGATTTGATTTATACTGGTTTAAGTCAGAATCTCATTATGTCTACATAATAATCTATCTTCCTGACAAGAAGGCTAGGTGCCTTTGCAGGCCCAGACTGCTCAACAGTTGCTGCAATCCTACAAAGAAATGTTAACTTAGCTCTGCTGACTCATTTTAGCGTTTGATTTATTTCAGCTGGCAATAAGAGGAGACAGAGTGTGTCTGTGAGAGGTGGAATTTGGCTGGGTAGCTGTCAGGTGGGGAATGCCTTCAGTTTGTGGGTTGCCTCGTTATTAACCAAAATCTTGTCACTGTTCTCCCTCCTCGGAGCCTTTGCTCAGATGCAGTGGCCACGGCGCTGTATTCCAGCCTAAAGGCAGGCAGGGAGCAGGGAGGTTCGGAAGAGGAGATGAACTCTGATGGCACACCTTCCAAACCAACGCACTGTTTGCATTCACACATTAATTATTGTTTATATTTGCCTCTAATCTGCATATGTATTTTAAATGATCCACCAAAAGTGTGCTCTTACAATTAAGAGTAATCTTCAATTACTTCCAGCCAGTGTGTAGTCTCGCCTGCCAATTAATTACAGAGTTCATGAAAAGTGTTTACAAATTAGGCAATTGAAAGGCTAAATACAGCAGAGGAGTCATTCTGATGAGGCAGGAAATAAAAATGCCCTAAGGTAATTTATGAATCTGTTCTTGTGTCCACAACCAAAGACTGAAGGGAACGTACTAAAACTCAGTTGGCAATTTTCCAGGGTGCCAAAATGATGTTTTATACATAATAGGTCTCCACAACTCGTGAGATTTATAGTGTATTCTGAAATATGAGGCTCTTAATGGCAACAATACATCAGTCTTTGTTTTACAAGTTACAAATGCTTTTTAAGAGCCTTTTTCCTAACAGTGTTTTGACTTCATAACAGCTGTAATTAATGTTGACAGGAGTTGTGCTCCCTAATTTTTCATGCTTTGTAGCAAGAAAGATGTACCATCAGTGATTTAAAAGTTAGAGAAAAAGGGGAACTTGTTGTAGGAAAGTACCCGAGTTATTCATTTCAGTCACCTACAAATACATTTAATAATTGTTCTGATAAACTTCTCCTATTCCTTCTTCAGACTGCCCCTAACAGTCTGACTGGAATTGCTAGGACTGTTCTTCTAATTTCTAACCTTAAATATATTCATGCCAGTTTATACCCACTTACTTTTGTGCCAACATTGTATCCTGAATTAATCAGGTAAGATTTTTTTTAGAAAAGACATAATTATATTGTGGAATTCAGTGCCACAAGGTGCTGGAAGTATAAAGGGATAAATTAGAAAATGTGGATTTACATAAAAAATATATAAGCTCAAAAAATGATCAGATAAATTAATGGAAGTCCATCAAGGGCTATTGCAAATGCATATATAACTTCCTAAAGTTCCTGCACTTCAGAATGAGAATGTAAAGTAGGAAAAAATACAACTCTGCACTTGTCAGTTCCTATATTATTGTCATAAGCATCCAATACTAGCTACTAGCAAAGAAAAGGCACTGGGATAGAAGATAACTCCTGGACTGTCCCTGAACAATGTTTTCCATGTAAATATAAATCAAGCAAAAGCCCTCATCCTAGTCAAAGATTCTTTTCCACTTAATTTTTCCACTTTATCTAAATTGCAGAAAAGATACCCCCTTCACTCTAAGTATTGAAATATGTTGAAGGTCTCCAGTGTAGTCATTCAGCTCTGGGGCCCCCAACACAAGAGGGACATGGACCTGTTGGAGCAAGTCCAGAGGAGGTCCATGAAGATGATCAGAGGGCTGGAGCACCTCTGCTATGGAGACAGGCTGAGAGAGTTGGGGTTGTTCAGCCTGGAGAAGAGAAGGCTCGGGGGAGACCTTATAGCAGCCTTCCAGTTACCTAAAGGGGACCTACAGGAAAGACAGGGAGAGACTTTTTACAAGGGCATGTAGTGACAGGACAAGGGGTAATGGCTTTAAACTGAAAGAGGGGAGATTCAGACTAGATATAAGAAAGAAGTTCTTTACTGTGAGGGTGGTGAGGCACTGGTTGCCCAGAGAGGCTGTGGGTGCCCCATCCCTGGCAGTGTTCAAGGCCAGGTTGGATGGGGCTTTGAGCAACCTGGTCTAGTGGACGGTGTCCCTACCCACGGCAGGGGGGTTGGAACCAGATGATCTTTAAGGTCCCTTCCAACCCATTTTACGATGGCTAGAATCTGATGGAATATCATTTTCTAAGAAAATTAAGGATAGCAGTTATTAAACACTTTTTTCTTTCAAGGAATTATTGAAAAATCCTCTACATATTAAATAAGAGCAGCCAAAAACAGGTCCATGATGCAACTGTTCATAAGTGATGCCTTAAATAGCAATCTTTTGATTAGCCTTGGCCATGTGAAAGAAGTTTTCCTCTAGATTAATTGACTTTTTCAATTACTATACGGAACACTGAATGTGACTTGACAGCACTTGATGTGACAGTAACAACAAGACCAATCTTTGCTTCTGATCCATGCACTCTAAATGTATTGCCATGGAAACATTTATCCCTTTACCCCTTTTATGCTGAGATTCGTTCCCTTGAACGTGTCCAGATACGTAAGGCTGTTGGCCTGTATATTTTAATAGTTGCTGAGGGAGAGTCTGGGGGGCCATAGGAAGAGAGACAGGATGCTTATATAGCCTGGAGCAACATGTTTATGAAAATCCCCTCACAGCGAACGATGTCTCTTCCTGACTGAAGCAGGCTTTCAATGTTGCCCCTAAACTATGATCAACCATAGATTTTTGACAAGTATCAAAACACATTACCATATAGAGTTAGCAGGAAGGCAGAAAGTCCTGCCAGAAAATTGGATCTCCTGGCAGATATACTACAGCAATGTCTTCTTTATAATTCAATGGGAATTTATGCAGGCAACAGGTGCAAAGCAGTCTCTGAAACACTGATTCCAGCTCAAATCTCCAAAAAGCAGTACATGCTTCTCCAGAGACCAAGGTAGGCGAATTATTAGGCTATGGCAGGATTAAGGAGTAAAGGCTGTTATCGCTTCTCAATGAATATTTTTTATTATCTATAAATAATAGGATTTTGGTTGTTGGGTTTTCACAGAAAATAAAATACTAATGGACCGCAAGGGCTCTCTGCAGGTTTCAAGCAGCATCTGTGCTTTCAGCTGTAGTCTGGAAACAGTACCTCTAATGGTAACACACCAAGACCAAAATATTGATTTCCCTAAAGTCCTTAGCAGAATTCTTCGAGTTCTAGGAGCTTTACCCCTCCAAGTCAGAGAAGGATATTCATCTAGAGATGAGTGTGAAAGCTATTCCCTTGCCTGAAAAAAGTTTCTTATTTGTAGTTACATATTTGTATTCCAGAACTATCTAATATATAAAATTACATGTTTTAATCAATACTCAATATTAATCTTTGTATAAGAGGTATTATAGTTGCTTAATATAATAGAAATAAGGTCAGCTTCAGTTTACTTATAAATGCCTGCTGTTGTCATTCAGATTTTTTCAGGAAAAAATAGTCTTTGTTTACATTAAGTGATAGTTTCTGGACTTTAATTCCTACTTAGTATTTTTACCTTGCAAAGGTTTTTGTAGTATTTCTTATCCTGAAGACTTGGAGCATATTGGCTTGTTTTTTCTATCCCCAGAAAATACATCTATCCAGTTCAGGCTGTTTTGAGGCTGAACAATATCCTGTGCTCGGCATCCTATAGAGGTCTGAGTTCATGACTGGAACCTAAATCAAAATGCTAAAAAGTGGTCTGCACGTATGCTTTCCAGCTTACCCAAAAGACACTCCTTTGGATGCATGATACCCCCCAATGCCTTACCGTAGCATTAAATAGAGAGAAGCACAACCCCTCCCAAATCACTTAAAACATCCCTGCGTCAGCAAAGAGCTGGCTGGGAATTTCCCATCGGACTATCTCCACAGCCAGATGCAGAGATCACCACCCTCCATAAAATGCAGGCTAAACACCTCTAGCACTGAAACCCAGGAATTCACTGGTTTAGCTGTTTTCCTTTCAAGTTTAAGGATTAAATGCAGAAGAGGAAATGCAGTTATTAAAAGAGCTGGTCACATGAAGTAGTATATGCTATATCACAGAATAGAGATACTAAACTGGATCCACCTGCCATGAAACAGAAAAGAAAATCTCCCACTGACTACTGTCTTCAGATGAGACTCATTGTTTTGAAATTGAAACTGCATATATACAACTCTAAAATGTGCTTCAATATCACAAAAGCTTATCTGGAGAGTAATGAGGATTTTGTAGTAACATGTCTGGGAAGATTCTGGAGCAAAGAAGATACACCAGTGTTCAAGAATACTTAACTAACTTAAGTGAGGAATTTTAATTATGTTTCTGCACTACCTCAATGTTATGAATGAAGCCATCTTATACATAGACGTTTTCAGAATTCAAATAGTTTATTGTTATAAAGCCAAAAAGAAAATTAAAAGATGCAAAAATCTGGAGAACCCTATCAAATTCCACTTCTAAAAGGAAGGAAAATTAAATGAAAATTTACCAAAAGGGAGCAGATGTTAGTCTATGAAGTGACAGTAGAGGAAGTGAGAATTACAACCTGAAAGGAGCTTAGCTCAGAGCCACAATTTTAGGCACTCAACACCTACAATTAGGGTCAGATTTAAAATAAGTTACCTGATGTGTGAAAGCCTAATACATCCCATTAGACATCTTCCTAGTTAAAACCTAGCTTTCAGTATCAAACCCTGAACAAAAGGAGCATATGCTTCTGTTTCGGGACACTAAGCAGTCATTGGTCAGTGACTTTTCAAAAGAATATTTTTTTTTAGTATCAGGATACGGAGATAAATTCAACCTCAGTATCCTGCAAAAATAAGACTCTGGTCTGCAAAATATCCCCTGATGGCTTGTTTTAACACTGAAACATTTGTATGTCTCATTTCAGTACTAGTTTTTATTTGGTACTGTATTATCATTGCTATTATAAAGCCAGTTCAAAGCAAATTTAAACAAATACTTTTATCAAAAAAACCCACTGTCATTAAAAAAAGACAAAAAGAAGGCCTCATTTCCTTTCTACCCCAAGTATTTAAAAAATGCTATGCCTTCAATCAGATTCAGAAGGAAAGCAACATTTTAGTTCAGAAGTTCCATCCTTCACACAGCTCAGCGTGTAGCACTCTTGCCTGGATTTCTGCATATACCAATAGAATGTCACCAAAAATGTACACGCGCACCTGAATTTGATAGTCAATAAATATTTTATTGCTGGAAAGAATTGCCCTTGGATCCATAAAGCGTTACTGTAATTCAGTGAAAAATTTGTGATTGTTGTGGAGGCCAATTGTTGCCTAACTTTGCAGAATCTATCATAGCAGTTATGCTGCTATGTGTCATCAGTTACAGGTTACTTTAATGACTTGTTTGCTAAATCTGACTCCTACCTACAAAAGTGCTTTAATTCATTAATTTGCAAAATACCTTAGTATATAAGCATCAAAGCTGTTTTAAGAGCTACAGAAGTGTCATCCACTATAGAAGATAACTGCAAATTAAATTGGGAGTGGGAAAGAGGAGGGGAAAATTATAATGGGTGTTTATACACAGCTGTACAGAAAAGCAGAGTATTGAGTCAGAAAAGTACATTTAAACTAATGTAGGCTTTCTTTCAATTAAGTGCACTAACTAGGATTAACTCACTGTTAGATTTTGACTTGGCACTTGACTTGTTTATGGGAATAGTAGTTTGGGTTGCTCTTAAGTCAAGGAAACCTAATGTCTGCCACTGGGAGACCATATGTTCCACCCCACTCAAACCCATCAGGCATCAGTAGGTGAGCACTGTTTGGAAGCAGCATGTCTAAAAATATCATAGTGAAGTGAAATCTCTCCCCTCAGAGACACTCAGCTGCAGAGAAACCCACCTCCCTGAGGTTTTGGGGAAGCACAATAGCATGAAGATACAGATGAGTCCTGGTGAATGAGATCAGCCACAAGACAGAGCACGCTGTATTTCAACAGTGGCTATTATCACCTCTAGAAGAAATAAAAGAGCTGGACAGCCTACAGATCTTTATATTTCTGAGAGCTTCAAATCATTGTCAGTCAGAACAAGGAGAACTGCCTGAATAAAAGACATTGTTCTCCCAGAAAAGCACAAAGACTCCAAACTGGTAGTAGAGCAAAGAAGAAAGAATTGATGCTCCCACACTATCCGTAACCTCTGAGAAATAAATTTTTTCTACTTACTAATTTTTTATATAAAGAGATTTATTCTCATTCCCTCTTACGTAAGTAATCTCCCACTTAGGGCATTATCAAAAGTGAGAATAAACAGTGCTGGAATTTAAGGAATTCGGCTTCTAATGACCTTTAGTAGCTACTGCATTTAATTATTTTTTAAATCCTTCTTAGTAGGGAGAACTGGATTACAATCAGATTGCAGAGCAATAACTTGGGAAGTGACAGTGCCAGCCTCACCATGTGAACATGATATACGGTGTCAAGCAACCATAAGCAGTAGCTATGATGAAAGGAATTAAACTTCAAAAAGGGAATTTCACATTGCACAAGGTGCAACAGGACATAATGCTGCACTATGATACCACTGATTTACACAGATCTGCGCATGAATACAATAGCCTCAGGGACGGAAAAAATTACAGCTAAGTTAGATGAGGCAACATCAATAATGTGTTTATTTAAAAGATGATTTTTGTTAGTTAACTATTTTCCCTTTATATCCCACCTTGAACTTCAGTGCATGCCTACTACTAAGCTTAACAATTTATTAGATACAGCACATTGATAATTTCTCTAAATCTTAAAACAGGCTGAATCAAAAGTGGAGGAAAGCACTCCAGGGAATTCCTGGATGACTGTTTTTTCAACCAACTTCTACCCTTCCTTCAGCAGTCACGTTGCCTGAGAGTCTACCTGAAGGTGGGAGATTATGTCGTTGTGGAAACTGAACATCACGCAACTCTTAACAGGCAATGGAAGACCTGGAATTAGAATGGAAATAATTTTGTAGCCCCAGCTATAGGGTTCTGATCAGCTCCCTCAGTAATTACAGAGAATAAAGAAAGAGCAATTTAAACAGAGACCAGGTAGAATCATTAGCATCATTGCACAATCTCCACAGAACAGCTTTGTCAAACCAAAAAAGGTAGACCTGCATACTTAGAAGAAAAACCTGTTTGTGCCATTCTGAATCTTAACCGGCAACAGTAAAATAAATCTGCCTCTGCAGAGAGGGACAGAGGAAAGGAAACTTCTGATGGAGCAGAGTAATAAACTCCACCAGCTTCTCTTTATCATTTGAGTTTTCTTGAAGAAGGTCCTTTCCAAAGAAAAAGACATATTGCAAGTACCGAACAACATGCTGTACTCAATCATGGCTTTGTGATGCCATCAGGCAGGTTTTAAACATTAGCAGGGACTGTAATTTTCCTTGCAGTGCCCACAAAAATGTGTATTTTCAGGGAAAAAAATAGACAGAAAGACAGTCACATTTGACACTGAAGACAGAGAGCCTGCGCCTAATGGGCTGGAGAAAAAGTCTAAAAGCAGTTCATCTCTTGGAACTCCCTGAATGACCCTTGTAATGCAGTTGTGGCTAGCAAGACATATTGCTACAAAATGGGCAAGGGACAATTGTGTGAAGGACAGTTAAAACTTGCACAGTTGGTCAGTTTTTCAAAATATTTTGAGGCAAGACATCAGCTTGCCTCCTAATTCATCTGAACAGCCTAATACAGCCACCTTCAGTACTGTCAATGTATTAACATACATTCTGGCAACCAGTTTAAAGCTAAACATGAAGTGCTTAGCAAACAGAGCTCTAAATGAGATACATTATTTTCTATCTGTGTTCAGACTTTATGTGCAAACCAGAGACCAGTGTAACCCTATAGTTACTGCCAACGCATTACCAAGCCTTATGAGGGTTGTACTTCCTACAACCCTGAACAGCATCACACCCTGATCTCCTTATGCCACAGCAGCGTTGTCAAAACATAGCACTGTACCAGCTACTAGGAAGACAATTAACTCTATCCCAGTTGAAACCAGGACAAGCGTTAACCAGGAAAAGCAAGCAGTCGTAACTCCTTAGATAGCTGTGTTCAGACATTGTGAAAGGGACATTCACATAATCCACTAGTGACTTCAACACTATGACAAGCTTAGGACAGATGCAGTGTCAGACATTGCCCCTTTATTGCTGGACACTGCTTTGAAAATAGTACAAGCTCTCCAAAACAGAAGAGATGACCAAGTGACAGAGGGATTATTTTGCTTCACCCAAGCTCCAGAGGTCCTTTGCTTTCCATGTTGGTGCCCCACAATGTAGAGCACACAAAATCTAAGTACAAATTCAGCTTAGTAGAGTAGCAATGAATGCTGAAATACTTACCCTAACAAGTTTCTTATCAAAAGACCTGGCAGTACTACTTCACAGCTAAAGTGCTACCCAAACCAAAGCAAAAAACAACAAAACAAAAACAAAAGGCAGCAAACAATGCAGCATGGACAATTCTCCCATGAATGTTGCTTTTCATTCAATGTGGATACTCAAAACACTCAAGTTTTAGGGTAAGCATGTCCCTATTCAGGAAGAAAAAGGGCCAAAACCACAACAATAAGATGAGATTGTCCGCTGTCTGCCCTCAGGTGTGCTGAATACACCAGCCTCCCTGGTAATGAGGGACAGCAGCAGTGGGAAGTGTGGAAAAAAACAGCTTTATTTTTCTTTCTGTTGAGAGGAGAAAGTTGCAATTAAGTTGGTGAAACAACTAAATGAAAGGGTGTGTGAAACCTAGAGGGGGAGGGAGAGTGAGGTGAAGTTTTTTCTTTATATTGTTTACAAAGCCCAGCATTGGTAAGCTCTGAGAAGGGACAGTGAAACAGCGACATTTTCCCACCCTGCAGTGCAGGACTGTATTTACTGCTACCAGCTGTGGAGCAAACAGAAGACTACGTCTCCCTCTGGCATATGCTTTCTCAGCAGCAGCATACTCAGTTGTCCCTTCTCCCTCAGTAGCATTTCAGGGAGAACTGAAGGAGTGAAATAACTGGGACTACATCTGATTTGCCAAGCCTCTTCTACTGTCTATGATCTGCAAGTCAGGAAACAGATTGACTGTTGTGTGCCAGGCTGTTCGCAAAGCTGGTAGGAAGAATTGGGTGGTTTGGCCATAGGCTCACAGGACTAGGTTAAAATAAATTAGCAAGTTTTAGGCTAAAATAATTTTAAAATTATTTTCTGATAACAGAAACAATTTCCAACCACCTAAAGCCCCACATCATTCTCACATTTCCCAGAACAGAAGCATATTTTAAGGGGAAATTATCTCCAGAAAGAAGACTTGGTGTTTTGCACCCCCTTATTCCCTAGAGCAAATGGCTGTAATAATTATGAAGATCCCAGCAAAATAGGAATAAGGATATTGCATCCATCTCACCATAGCAAGCACTCACCAGTGAGAAAGGTCATCACTGTCCTTAATATTGCAGTTCAGAATACACACGAAAATCTAGAAATCACTGTTGAACTTACTGGCAACCGCACATGCACAGAGCCCTTTGAAAAGCAGGTCCATGTCTCTGTTAAGGTCAGCTCTGCCAGCAGTCTCCTCTCCCAGGGCTGGAGAAACTCCCAGCAGTCCTCCAATAAATATCCCACAATGAAACAGAAGAGAGGGTCGGTGTTTTAGCTGTCCTGTTGTGATTTTCCTCAGCATTCTGTGCACTCAGCAATAAAGGGCAACCTTAAAATTTCAAATCAGAGCTATATACCAATTCTGTTTGGTTCCACCACAGAAAGAAACTCCTGTGCTACTTGCCTCCATGAGCTCTCTGGCTGGTGACACCAGAACAACTGCTCTGCATTGAAACTTTCGCTGAAAAATATTAACGGTTTTAATTTAGCAGCTGCAGACTACTGTAGTGAAGTTGCATGAAAGGCAACTCATTCTTCTTTTTTCTTAACTGTATTTCTAAGCAGGTCCTCACTGCTCTAACCTTTTTTGGGGGGATTATGGAGATTTCCCTGGCATTGATGAATGCAAACTCTGCCACAGATTTTAATACCTGGGATTAGTTTTAGGATCAGGGTTAAATCTTTACCCTTCATAGCCTAAGAGAGGAGAAATCTTCGAAGACTTATATCAGTCAGATCACTGGGGTTTTTTTGTCTCAGTGGACTTTAGGAGTTATGAAGTATCATAATACCTGTTGCAATATATGTTTGTACATGGAAACACTCAGGTCAATTCTATTTCAATCTATTCTAATTCTGGTTTTAAAATAATAACATCCCCTCTTACTTAACAGGCAACTCATTCCTGAAATGTGTTTAATTTTGAGTTTCAAAGTACTGTCATTCAGGTAAAAAAAGTAATAATTTTACCCAAAAGCAAGCAGAGTAGATAGGCTTTCTTTTTTTTTTTTCTTTCTTATACAACAGTAGAACAGCAGAACTTCACAAACAACTAAGGCAGAGAGAAAGCCCCAAAGTCTTTACTATCTGTTGTTTTGAAAGTAGACCAATCCCCCCCACAGCCTTCAAATCCTAGCACTCACCATTGAACTCAACCCCAAAATATATTTCCTGTTGCAATGGGTGGAGGAGCTGAAGGACAACAGATAAATCCATGTGCTGTGACATATTCACTTATCTTGAATCAATAGTCATGAAATCAGCAGTACCGAGCTCTCACTTATGTGTAATAAATAGCAGAGATGACTTGGACACACAACTTGCATCCACAGGGGTGCTGTACATCACCCCTTTACAGCTGAGGAGTGGCGAGAGAACAAATTAAGACAGTTTATGTTATACTGTGATAATTCTAGATGATTTTCCTTTTTATCCCTTCCCTTTCTGCTCTTAGCAAGATCAGTATCACATACCAATTAATGGGCATTTTATGAATACTAATCAAGGTGGAGAACATGCCTATTTGATGTAGATATTTGATTTTACTGCACCAACTTTTCTGCAGGGCAAATGGAAACACAGGGAAGGCAGTCACCGTGAGAAGCGAGGCAGACCAGTGGAAGGAGCCCCGGGTGCCACTGAGGGAAGGGGCATTGCCAGCGCCAGCTTTGCCACTGGCCAGCTGCCTGACTTTCCCTCTGCAGCTATAAAACGGAGATAAAGGTGTTTGCTGCAATTTAAAACAATTTGGGATGCAAAGCCTGTACAAAATCTGTCTTGCAGTTTTGCGTCACTGCTAAGAAGTCCACTGTCTCCAGTCCTATAGGAAAGATGAAAAAAGGAAATAGCAAAGTAACGGTTCCCTACTCTAGTTTGAAAATCATGCCACATCTCTGGGCCTTGAGCACCCTACTCATCTCTGCTCATCATTCTATGACTACCAAATTCTATTTAATATTTCATTAATGGCTTGGATGATAGACTAGAGTGTGTACTTGTAAAATCAGCGTGAGGAGAGGGGGTGCAAGCAGGCTGAGGGACAAGATCAGAATCCAAAATGAACCTGATAAATTGGAAAGAGAGTTTTAAATCAACAAGATGCAGTTCAATAAAGACAAGCTCAAAGTGCTACATGGACTAAAGAGAAATCAAAACATGTCTAAAACATGGCTTAATGACATAAGGTGGTCCCTTTTTGCCCTGCCTAAATCCTAAACTGGAAAAGTCACATGTTTTTATCATGTACTGAAAATGTACTACATGTGATGGGAATTAAGTGTCACAAAATTTTGTGCTTTCATTCTATTTGGGGATTATTTCAATTTTTGAGAAATACCATTTATTTAGAGCAGGAAAAGCAACAAAAATGGGGACCGAGCATATTAAAGCAAACATAGGTTGAATCTTTACATAATACTGAGATAGTGATCAAGGCAAGGAGAAGCTGCATAAACCTAGAATGTACAAATCAATGCCAACACAGCCTGCTAAGTAGGACCTGGCAGGTTACACTGGCACACACAAGAGGACTCTGGTCTGTTTCATGTTTGTTCATTCTTTCCCTCACTCTTGCCCTCAGTGCAGAAAGCATTCAGCCCTTGAATTTCAAGTGCCAGTGTATGCCAGCCCCTTTTCTGATTGCTGCTTCTTTGTTTAAATTACAAGCTCTTAGCAGCAAGCACCTTGTTTCATATTATGCTACAAAACACCCACCACTGTGCTGATGTTCTAACAAAGACAGACAAGACAATGGCATTTCAAAAGGCTGATTAAGAAAAGCCATTACTCATCTCCAGAGTCTCATACAATTCCCCTCGGGAAGATAAATAGTGCTACAAATATAGGCCTTTGCGAATAAGGCACTGAGATGATAAGAACTTAATTTCCATAGGAGGAATGATATACATTGAAATTATAACTGCTTTTATTCTTGTGTGAACTTCCAGCCAGAATTTAGCTGCAGCATCACTAAGCAAAGAAAAAAAAAAAAAGTAAGGTATTGTTTAAGTCATATTAAAACCTATGGCAGCTATAAATTACTGAAGACAGACTTTTATGAGTAACCACCATGTAATAAGAGAGTATGTAGTTAATGAAGTCCACAAGCCAGTAAGTTTGTTAAGTGGTGTGGAACTGTCTGGCCTAACTAACCTTCTTTATTACATGAATCATCCAAGATATAATAGTGTCCTGCCTCAAACAGCTGAAACAAGGAAGGAAACTAGACAAAATACACAGTTCATGAGTTTCTAAAGACTCGTGAAGACATGAATCCCCTTGAAGATTTAATGGTATTACTGGAAGTTAAACACATGCATCCAAAGGAGAAAAGGACTTTGGGTGTATAACCTGCAAAAGTAATGGATGTTCAAAAAGACAAATAGATAAATGCTGTTTGCTAAAGGGAGAAAGAGAAGGTTCTTTCATGTTTATGCTATCGAAGCATTCTGCCTTCTGGTTTTAAGAATAAGACCCACCTGGATTTTTGAGCATTTCACAACAGTGTCAGACAACTATGCACTGTAAATAAAAGTTCCATTTTAAGTGACCTCAGTACGTTTTACCTTGTTTGTGGTCTTAAAATACCACTGGGGAGGAAAGTTTGCATGGTAAGTACACTTTCTTCAAACAGCTATTTTTTTTCTCTTCCTACAGCTTAAAGAAGTAACCGTATATAAGAAATCTCATAGGCACCACATACAGGTATATTCATGACCCACAGAATGTCCCTGCAGTGCAACTGCAGGATACTGCATGACATGCTTGACCTCAGTTCTTCTGAAAAGCTGCTGGAACATATTACTCCATCACATTGAAAAATTTTTCAGTCCAAACAGTCCTAGCACCTTTTCCATTCCAACCTGGGAAGCTGGGCAATGGATTTTATTCCCAACTGCACCAAAGGGGCTACTCTGAAAAACTCTAAAGAACAACAGCAAACATAGGATGTGAGGGACTCCATGAGGGAAGTCAGACTGAATTCCTGCATTCTGATAGGAGAAAAGCAGTGATTCCCATCCCTTCAGTAGGATTCAAAATGTTATTGTAGAAAATCCTATTTTTTTAAGACACAGCTCTCCAGTGGGGGACTGCTTTACTTAAAAAGATGACAAATGCCACCACAAGGCTGACGTGCCTGACTTTGCCAACACCTTCCAAAACAGAAATCACAGCTGACAGGCAAGACTGTTTCCACATTAAGACCTATAAAAAGAAATTAGAATGCCTTGGGGGGAGTCCTTTCCTAAACAATTGAATCTCAATTAGCAATTCCTCCTGCATTTTAAAAGACTTACCCAAAGAGTTAGAAATGCCTATCGGCTGTTTGGTTGCTCAACCAGAAATGTCAAAATAAACCTCTTCAGACTTAAGTTCCTCTTACTTAGAAGAAAAAAATATTCAAAAACTACAATTCTAGTATGCCTGATACTGTCAATGATCAACAAGACCCAGAAATATAGATTCCCTGGTGTCAGAGAATATGTGGAAAGCTGTTACAACAGATGGGTTATTATAAAGATTCCTTTTAAAAAGGAGGAAAAAAAAATGTTAGCCACTCTCAAGTACACACCTCAACTTGGCGTTCATCTAACCAAATGTAATTTCTACTTTTTCCTTTTTTCCCTGAAAGGAAATAAAGGTCTCAGAGTATCTTTAATGTGGGGTCCCTTTAAGCCTGCTAAACTGAAATGGCAGAACATCCATGCTGCAGGAAATTAATTAATTGTGTAAACTGCCAGCATGTGGAGCAGGTGGCTGGACTTCTCCTAACAGAACAGCATAAAGCCTGTGTTTAGATTTGGTTCCATAAAATATTACAAAATGTAGAGACTAAAAAACAACAGAACAGCATGGTTCTGCTCCATCCAGCACTGATTTCTTCAGACATGTTAAGCAGCAGGAAGGGGGTGGGGTGTGAATTTAAGTTGTTTTTTCTAATAGCAAACATGGAAAACGGCATCAACATTCAGGAAGAGGATCTCCCACAAAGTAAAAATTGTATTTTCTTACTCATCAGGCTCATGTCAGGATTGTAGATTTGAATGACAAAAGGGACACACAGCTGCTACTTTTTATTCTGATGAGATTTGTGAAGTAAGCACAGCCAAAAGAGAATGAGCCCCGTCCTCAACACCATTGCTAAGAAAGGCTTATTTGTTCTCTTCTGTATGGAAATCCACTGAGATGTCTCTGGAGGTAGGAAAACCTTGACTATTTTCCCTGGTTAACTCTGGGATTTTGCTAGGTTTTACAGTCAGATGAAACAAAAAGAGCATTTAATATCCAACTCCTTCAAGCTACACTGTGTCTCTCAGCAGACATTCCATGCCTGTCTGTCTGCTGCTTGGTTCTCAGGTGACAGTGCCGTGGACCACTGCACCACCAAAAATCTTGATGTGGGAGGGGTGGAAGGATTAAGTTTTTTCTAGGTTCCCCATTGCCCTTGAAGACATCTCTCAAACTGCTTTCCTCTCTGATACCTGCCACGGCCTCTGTATTTACACAAATTTGTTCTGTCTTTCTCAGCCTGCTATTATACATGCAGGCTATTTATCTTGAGATAACTTGGGGGTATGAATCTCAATAGAACCATCAGTATGTTTCAGCACAGTAAGTCTACTAACATGTAAAGAAAAGCAAAGGGAGAAACACTGCTGGAATTTAGGTTGCCAGAATAATTTTACAGGCATGCCAATTGGAAGAAAATATGGAAGCCCTTGAAATTAGTATTAAACTCCATAATGTACTTTCTACAAAAAATTTCCTTTTGACAGATGTGGACTTTCACGCTTATTTGTCTGTACCCTGCATATTTAAAAATTAATATGAACATTTCATGTAACTTTGATTTTTCTTAGTAATGCTCCCTATAACAGGGAGTTAGTCCTGAAGTACGTTATTCACCACATGGCTCAAAGGAATTAGCTTGTTCAGAGCCATCCAGGTGTTAGCAAATACAACATAGAGATGTCTTAACTCTCTTTGTGGATCTAACTCAATAATTTATTGATAAAGACACCAAGTATGTAATTTATATCCCATATAGTAGTAATGTATGAGAATCTTTCTACTAAAAAAAGTCTGAAATAGTCTTTAACTTATATAAAGTAATTTATATGTTTACTGTATACTATTTTGGTAAAACAAAAGTTTTCTTGGTTTTCAGGCATCCCAGTCCTTCCCTAAGTTTCAGGTTAAAAATTAATTGAAGTTTCTTTTTTATACCTGCAGATAGATATGCCATGCAGTGATTCAAGACAAATAGTGAGGAATATTTAATTAACTGAAGCTACAGGAGGAGTTTCTGGTAGGCAGAATGTAATTACCCGAACTAGAACTTACTCTCAAAATTGTGATTAATTCCTGCAGAAAATAGCAGGGAGTTTTAAAGACAATAAATCACTGCAAGCTGAACTTTACATCACAGCTGAAAGGTGGTACCTCCTGTATTTCATTTCTTCCAGCAAATTAAGAGACCATTTGGGTCAATGGGTGTGTATGCGTACAGACATATGTGCACATGTGCACACAAAGGGAGAAGAAAGGAAGGGTTATTCCTACCTACTTCAGAATAAAGGATCACCACCTGAAAACCAGCTGATATCACTTGTGATTTTCCCTGGAGCCTCACTGAATTTTTAAATTAGTGTGTCATCTTCTTAATTCTAACAAATCATGTTTGAAACCAAAAAGCCACATAGAAACATTCCTATCATTAATTTGCAAGAAAATGCAGTCCTCATCCATCTCAAGTTATACCTACCACAGTTTTCTCTTACAATGACATCAGTTTCTATATCCTTTCAAGCCCTAATGAACAAGAATACTATTTACTAGTTTCTTAAAATATTTTTTTTCTGATAAATCCCAATAACCCCAAGATTCCTCTTTAAACCCTGACAATCCTCTCTCGTATAACTGAGACCAATGAAAAGATATCTGATCAGACAGAGTCTGTATATCCCAAAATCCACTACATTTACCCTTTATGTTCAGTCAAAACACAGTCCTCCATACCTTCTCAATTTATGCCACAGCATGCCCAAGTCCTCTGGTAGAAATCAACAAGAATGTGCTGTGACACAATCCCAAATGTAAATGATCCTTTGTAAGGGTGGGACAGTCTTGCCACTGAGCCTTCTTCATGACAGAGTTGAGAAGCCCTTGGGATTACTGGGACTGAAATGATATTTCAAGGAAAACCTTGCAGGGAGGTTTGGGAATTTTATGTGCCAGTTAAACAGGAGAGGACGTGCACTGGACCTGGTAAATTTGGGTGTTTTGTGGATTCTCTTAGGCAGCAGGACATCATCACACTTAATTTGGTAGCTTCCTCTGCTTATGCATTTTAGGTTGAATGTCAGGAGAACTACATTAATTTAACCGAGCAAACCCAATCACATATATGCATTAAGACACTGGCTTCTGCCAAAATATTTTCAATCCTCTACTCCATGCAATGAGGATGACCTGCAATCAACATCTTAGGAAAAACCAAGTCATGAGCCTAAAAATTCTTTCCTTTTACTGTGTCATAAGTTTTCTATTTTGTGATACTGTTTCTTGCTCGTACTAATGCAGTGTTCAGAATAGACTTAATTTTGCATGTCAGCAAGTCTGCTGTTAACTTTGTTACAGGCTTATTGGAGTTTCAATGTTTCAATACATTAATTAGTACATTTGTATTCTAATTGATAATTTCCATTATACTCTCATGAGCAGCAAAGTCTCTCAGCTTTCAAATATTTCAAAATCACTCCAGCTGTAACATTTCTTTTGCAGTAACTAAACTCTACTGAGCTATGGACTGTCTACTAAGGGCCCTGCAGGCATGTCGTGGTAAAGGGGTTTTGATGCTCAGCTGCTAAATAATTAGAAGGTAAAAGCCAAATGGAAATTAACTTCAGTTCAATCAGCCTTTATCATTCTGAAGTTATATCTAGAAAATTGTCAGATGTTGATTAACCAGGGCTGTTCAGAACTGTTTTGATAAGGTAGTCAGAACTTGGAGAGGGTAAGTAGATTATTTTGTGAACTGAAAAAAAAAAAAATAACAAAAGCTGCTAACAAGACAGTTTTGGACATATGTCTTCTGGAATTAATGAGTGTTATCACCAGCATTTTATTTAGATGATGAAAATTAAATAAGTCAGTCTGTCAACAGCAATAAGATAAAACCAGAAAGTATTTAACTTCTTATAGCAGAACCATACATGGGCATACTATAAGCTTTATCTTGTTAATAGCCTAGTTTTTCTGTACCTGTAATAAAGACAGACAGATAATTCATCTCTGATGAACCTGCAAAATCTCCTTAATCAGTAAAAGCCAAGTGGACGAATAAAGCAATTTGGACAGCTGTATAGAACCAACTTCTATTATCAGCTATTACTATTATTGTTCCTAAGAGCTAAGAAATTGGAATATTATTACCAAAAACCACACATAGCCACAAAGAAATGACTGTTATCTTAATGATTATTTTAAATAAAAACTAAAAAGCCTAAATGGGTAGGTAACTATTCATATCGCTGTGGAAGTAGCTGGGCAGACTATCAGATGTGTTTTGCTCTAAATGGGATGTAAGGGATCACTTCTACACAATTCTTGTCCCACAATGCTACAAGAAAACCTTTCATATTTTTTTCATATCCTGTTGGAGAAAGCTACAAATGCTACAGCAAAGTTAAGAGATAGAAATGCTAAATATCTTTCTGGTAACTGAACACAAGTAACAAAACTGATGAAGTAGAGCTATGAAGGAAGAGTGAATAGATATATAGTTAATTCAGGTAACTGTAGAGCTACTTAATACCAAACAGCAGAAAATTAATATTTTTTTCCTCCACAGATTTAAGGTATGAGCCATTTTCCATCAAAATTAATGACAAAATCTCACTGAATTCAACCGAACAGAATAAATCCTATAATTCTGTCCAACTTTAATGGCAGTTATATCTATAAAACAGGTGTATAAGGAGGCTTTAGGCAAAATGGTAAAATACTGAGAAATTATTTAGTGTGAATGAAAATGACATTGAGATTTTAAAAGACAAGAATAGTCTGCTTAGACTGGGGAAAATGAAGATAGAGGGGAAAAAAAAACCCCTAACTGTTGTTGCAGGTTGTATTGATCAAGGTCAGAAAGTAGAAGAGCTTCAAAAGCAGATTTCCAGCACAGAGAGAAGTCAACAAAGATCTCTAGGTTGAAGCTGAGGAGGTGGGTGGTAGTTTAAAATAATAGATCCTACCTGTGCCTCCATGGATCAGCCTGTGTATATTATATGATAACAATGGAATTGTTACACATTGATCTTAGTGTTTGCTAGCCCAAAGATGGCAACCCTAAAATAAAGTTTATCTGGCTTAAAAATTTCTTCCCCAGAAAGAATCCATATCTTGCACTCTATAATGGTACTTGTCAGTGTCCCCAAGAAGTGCTACTCAACCTCTCCTGTGCTCAGGGTGGGCAGGACCTTCAGCCTATAAAGAAACAGTCACACACTGCTCTCCACCTTGTCAGGTTTTCAGCTGACCTCTCTACTCCAGTGGTCCAACAGGTCCAACATTTTTTCCCACAGGCAGATTACTTCTGATCACCTTAAGTCACTTATTCCTTGTCTTTGTACTTTTGAATATTAGTTCTTCAAACTCCTGCTTTGCTTCTCTTATCTGCCAAAGTTCCTTTCATTTCATTAGAGTTGTTTGGACTCCAAGACTGTTTATAAAGGTGTTTTGAGTTTGTGTGGCGGGGTTTTGGTAGCGGCAGAAAAGCTGCAGGGGCAGCTCCTGTGAGAAGCTGCTAGAAGTTTCCCCGGCTCCAAGTCGGACCCACTGCTGGCCAAGGCCCAGCTTATCAGCGATGGTGGTAGCACCTCTGAGGTAACATATTTAAGAAGGGGAACCGTGCACCGGAGAGGGGAGTGGGATGTGAGAGAAACCCTTGTGCAGATACTGAGGTCAGTGAGGCAGGAGGGGGAGGAAGTGCACCGGAGGAGGGGATGCCCCTGCAGCCCATGGGGAGATGGCAGGCTGTCTCCCCGCAGCCCATGGAGGGGAGCAGATGCCCACCTGCAGCCCGGGGAGGAGCCCACACTGGTGCAGGTGGATGCCCCCAGAGATGGCCGTGACTCCATGGGAAAGCCTATGCTGGAGCAGTCTGTGCCTGAAGGACTGCAGCCCATGGAAAGGACCCACGTTGGGGAAGTTCATGAAGGACTGTCTCCCGTGCGAGGGACCCCACGCTGGAGCAGGGGAAGAGTGAGGAGTCCTCCCCCTGAGGAGGAAGGAGCAGCAGAGACAACATGTGATGAACTGACCACAACCCCCATTCCCCGTCCTCCTGTGCTGCTGAGGGGAGGAGGGAGAGAAAAATCAGGAATGGAGTTAAGCAGGGAAGGAGGGAGGGGAGAGGGGAAGGTGTTCTAAGGCTCGGTTTTACTTCCTAAGATCCTTGAGTTGTTTTGATTTGTAGTAAATTAAATTGATTTTGTTTCTTCCCCAAGTCAAGTCTGTCTTTTGCCCATGACCATAAGTGGTGAGTGATGCCTCCCTGTCCTTGTATCAACCCACAAGCTTTTCATTCTATTTTTTCCTCCCCAACCCACCAAGGGCGAGGAGTGAGCGAGCGGCCCCATGGTGCTTTGTTGCTGGCTGGGCTTAAACCACAGATAAACCAAGGATAGATTTTAGTTTCAATAAACTACGCTCTTACCTCTTGAAGACATTATATGGGCTCTTGCCTTCCTCTGTTTTTTTCCTTTTATATTCTGGGGTGTGCATGCTGTCCCCTCCGTGATGTTAATAAGGTGCTCTTTCCATGCTTCCATGCCGAGTCCAGGGATTTAATTTCCTGATTTTTTCCCTTTCAGGCAGGTTCTAACTTCTTTTCAATGAAGTTTCCTTCCTGCAGCCTAATATTGCTTTTTTTACCCCTTGGTGTGATACCTCCGAACAACGTTTGACTTCCTGACCTCACCCCATTTCCACTCATCTCCTCACAGATGCTGAGGACTACAGAGAGACTTGCTCCAAGTTACATACAGCTGGCACTTTTATCTCTGTCACTGTAGTTAACTGACTTAGCAATTCTACAAAAAATTACTCTCACAAAGGAGTTACACCGTTCGTTTTGTGGAGTAGGTATAGATATCCACGCGCAGGCTAGGGCTAACACCCGTGGCAAAACCCTGAGGAGCTGTGAAGGCCTCAGGTGCCATTTCTAACCACGGCTCTTTCAGAGCTTTTTTTTTCAGGGCCAACTCGGCTGCGTAAGATCAGGAGGGAGGGATAGGGACAGGAAGGCGGCAGCTCTGCAGCCCTGGGCTGCTGCTCCTGAGGCGGCCATTCCCTCCCAGGGCCAGTGCCCGGGGCAGGTGCCCGCTGTGGGGGATCCTCCCTGAGGAAAGGCCGGGGCTGCCCCGCGCCGGACAAGGCCGTTCCAGCCGGGCCCAGCCCAGCCCCTCGGATGAAGGCGGGGAGGGAAACTCTTGATTTAATGTACATAACGCTTCCAGTGTTTGCCTTTTGGTTTCCCTCCGGTGAACCGTGAGGGTCAGGGTTAAAATATATATCATTATCAACCAGGTCAGCATTGAGGCAGGTGGTGGTCACGCTGCTAGGTTGAGGGAACTAGAGAGCGGGGCTACTGAGGCTGCAGCTGCAATTAAAATCAGTATATAAACACTGAACTTCCATTTAAAAACTGAGAGATAATAATTAATTATATTCCTAAGTGTACTTCTCTGTGTAACCGATTATTATAGTTGCAAAGGGAGAGCACGTTTTTGTGAGGAAGAGGCCGAGAGGCCTATGCAATGGGAGGGAACATGTTCTGTAACATAGTCCCTGTGAAAACATCATGAACCAGTGTAAAGGCATCTATTTTATGACAGTTAAATAATACCCAAGTCTACTCATTTTCATTAGCTTCAGAGCTGCCTAGCCATTTGACAGTCATCTGACTTCCATTTCATTTTTATTACATTAGGGAAGTGATTGGAGAGAACTCTGAAAACACGCAATAAGCAATAAAATAAATAAAAGAAAGCAAACTATATTTATTAACTCAAGCAACTTATGCAAGATATTTAAGGCAGTTACTTATGGTGTTTGCATTTTGAAAAGGTCAAATTAAATTAACCATTAATTTATACCAGAGTTGCCCATGATAATTGTCTTAGAAATCTAATCTGAACTGGCTGATATAAAGCATGAATTTGCTCAAGCTCCCTCAATCACTCTCTTACTGGACATAAATCGAGTGCAATGAAGGAGGAGACTCATTTTTGGATGATTTGTGCATCTGGTAGAAGAACTTTTTGCAGTTAGGATTAGGCATGATCAGAACTCAATAGGCTGGACTCAAACTGTGCTTTCTTATTGTTTCCTTGGGTGAAGTTACAGAAAGCAAAAGAAAACTGCTTTAGTCTTGTGTAGCAGAAGTGTGTTCATACAATTTTTAAATGGCTCAGTTGAAATGCCTACAAGCTTCACTACTGCCCACATGAAATGAAAAATTTTCAATACGCTTTTACGTCCATGTGCCCAATATATTATTTATATTGGAGAAAGATAAGGCAAGAGAGGGAAGACTACTGTATCAGGAGAGCAGATTAAACAGTCTCTTGATAAAAAATATAACAGCAAAAGACCCCTAAGTACATTCAGTATTTTTATTTACCTCTTTCACAATTTTAATTTTAGCTAGCAGAGTAAAAATTTTTTTAAAGTTTGTTACTCTGGGACAAAACTGGAATTCCTTCTCTGTACTTTTTCTATTAGCCAAAAATATCATTTAATCAATGTTTTCTGTGGTATATTGGGACTATTTTGTGTCCCCTAAGCTGTTCCCAGAGGACAGGGAATCACAGCAGTTGCCAGACAATGCTTCCGTTACAGAATATCCAACAATTCCAGAAATATCCTAATATTTTACAGGGAGCTGCCATTCCTCAAGGCACATAACTTATCACATCTGAAATTAATCTCTTCCTTTGCTAGCTAATGGCACTTGAGGACCCATATCAAGCATCTACAGAATTTGGGGAAGATTACAGAGATGTTGGAAGTGATGCAATTGCTTCACAACTCAAGCCAGAGGGGCAGCGAAGCCACCACAATCTCTTTAGGGCCATTCCTTGTGCCACAAGACATGCACATGAAAAATGTATGCAGTGTCCTGCTCCACTTACTGTGCCCTATCTTGCACATCTAAGCTAGTGCTAAAATTTCACGTGCTTCTATTTCAAACCAAGGTTTGCCTGTGGTGAGCTTATTCTTGTTAACTATAAAAACCCTATCAGACCTGGCAGGAAAGCTGTCACCTTTCTCAGCAAAGAAGCCAAAACTGGAATTAGGACAGACAAAGAAGAATCCTCCAGATTGCAGGCTTTTTAGGCAGGTTCATGGAGGTTGTAATGGCTAGGCCAGCTTGGATGCACCAAGAAGTGCTCCGTGCAGTTGTGAAACAAAAAGGTAGTAAGCTTTCAAAGGTAACAAGTTCTTCCAAGACAAGTAGAATGAATGATGCCACCTTTAACCGGCCAGTTAAAACAATGTGTGTGTGTTGAACGGTGAGGTGGCAGGCCAAACAGAACAAATACCCTACCTGGCTATTTTTTCACTGAGGGTCTCTTGCTTCTACAAAGCCACTGATTTCCATGAAATTTCTAGAAATCTTTCAGATTTTCAACATTTGTCTGAACTTATTAAAAATGGCCATCAGTTTCTAGAGATTTTGCTGGGTGGGGGTGAATGCAGGGAATGGAAAAACTCCCCTGGCAGACAGCAAACTTAATTTTTCCTTCAGAAAATAAGCTAAAATAATAATACCTGGAACGTGCCTGTGCTGCTATTAAATTTCCCCGTGACCAACTGATCGTGTAGCTTTCTGAGATGGGAACAGTGTCCTTCACAAGAGTGAGGTCTTTGAGTGCAGCATATACTAGGGCCCCTGTCTTCCATTCTTGCAGTTGTCTTCACAGGGGATGCCTTATTCTTTAGAGTTCTCTGGATAACCTATGCAAATGGAGAAGGACGGAGCTTTTTAAGGACAATCACACCTGAAATCAGGGTTTGGAAGTAAAAGCAAATAGGAACATGGCAGTAATAACCATCCCTGCATTAATCAGCAGGAAATCCTGCTGTCAGGCTTTGACAATTGATTTAATCTAGATCTAAATTTATCCTAATCAGTTTATTTTTAGTTGCTGCAATTAGCGTATCTGTTAAAAACCAGAGAAAGAGACTTAGGATTAAATGCAGTTCCTGGAATCAGCCAGAACAAGCACAAAAGTGTTACTCCCATGGGTGTTACACCTGCTTGTAGGCCTGAACCTGTACTACTGAGTGAGTCACTGGAAGCCTGATGGCTGATATACCCAGGCACTGATTTGTCCCAGGAGTTGAGTATGACCCACTTTTCATTTTCAGGTTTTTCTGTAGTTGCAAAGTGAATTGTGTAATGTGGGCTACCTTACTCTGGGTATAAGCAGAACCCATATAGACTGTCGCTACCAGTTTGCCTGCATGAAGGTGTTAGGCACCATGTGTTAGACTTGCTGCACGTGCACTAGGGCAGTGACACAAAGACGTCAGACCTATTGCAGAAGTATGTTGTTCCTACCTCACTCTTGCACACCAAATCCAGTACTTCCCACAGTGCCAGCCTTCCTGCACATCACAGAACAGCTGAGAGCTTTCCTCGTGGGCTGCTGGGCAGACAGCAGCCTAGCCAGACCTAATGAGCAGTCTCCCACTCAGGCTGCCACACTTCCCAACAGATGTAGGAAAGGCTCAGGATCTACACTGGTTAATTTTCAGAGTGCAACATGTTCAATAATATCTAGATGTGGTAGTTTCAAGCACCATACAAGATGAAAAGTTCAGCCCTGCAGCCCCTGGTGAAAGGAATAAAGAGGAGGTCTGGTGGGAGCCACACAGATTCTCCCTGCTTCCAGTATTCTTTAGCTTCATGTGGCATAATTAATGGAATAAAGATATAAAAAACCCTGAATATTTACCAGCTAGGGAAATTGCAGCCAGGGAAATTAACACAGACACCAGCTATTTAAAGCACTTTCTTGCTCATCTTATTTTTCCTGATACAGCCTTCCCAATGCATATCATTCCAAGAGAGCTTCAGAATACAAGACAGGTACAAGTTAATGGTCCACACTGATCTTCTGTCCTATGTCAAGCTGAAGAAACAAATTCTCTCAGATACACACGGACAGCGTCTAAGGTCCCTTTTAGACTCATGTTAGAACAGTGTTGCATGTTACCATGCAAAGAAAGTTCTACACTGCCTTTGGAAATCCAACCAAACCTTTGTGCCTTGAAAAAGCTAATTACTAGCTTTTTCCAAGTAACACAAATCCCATTCCCTGGGCTTTCTGTCAAGTAGCTGTATTATGAACACCATTTATGAGCTGCCTAAAAAGCACAAAGCCATGCTCACTGACAAAGGCCCTCACATTAATTTTCTAATTTGACATTTTCTAAACAAGCTAATTAGTGGAGTTCAGCTCTTATCATTCTAACCGAACAGCAAAATAGGCCAGTTAATTCATTTACAAAGAGTACGCGAGAGCCAGGACTTGGACCTCCTTCCAACTTTCCAAGAGTTTGTTCCAAATGTTAGCATTCAGAGAAATACAAGCTATAGATATGTGCCAGCTTATACCAATTTATATTGATAAGCCTCATGATGGTGGTCAAATTTCTGCCTTCAATTCATCCAAAAAAAAAAAAAAAAAGGATAAAAGCACAGTGTAAAATTAAATGTGGAGGTTTTATTCATATTGATCTAACATTACTATAATCAGCAGCTCTCAACATTAATTCAACAGTTCCACCTAATCTCAAGATAAATATTAAACACAAGCTTTCTCTATCTTTTGGGTAGAGCAAAACTGTATATACTCAAAGTTATGCCTTGATTTTGCAAGTGTAAATCTGTCTGTATGCAATAGAAAATATAAGATCTTTTTGATGCAAACTGTTGTAAATGTGTGCAAAAGTTCTATCATATCTGTAAAGACTTGCATATGAAAAGTCTTAATTTGCTTAAAAATTCATGTTCATAACAACTTATCATTCCTCAAAGTTCAGTGATTTAGCACTAACTTCTGAGCTTGACCTGGATTTAATTCCACCATGGATAAAATTGGTCCACACTTATTTATTGATTTGTGAGAGTTTTCTTTTTTAATTAAAAAGTTATCCTGACCAAAAAAATGCACATTATCAAAAAGAGTTTGCTACTGGGAAAAAAATATATACATTTAATAATTTGTGGAGTTTCTGACACAAGAATCTAAACAGTAATTGTACTTCATTTGGAATGTGTAAAGCACTGAGCTAGATGATATTGCATTACAGCTGATAATAAAGAGGCTTTTCCAAAGCAAAGATATAATTCAGCAATGATTCCGGATCTTTCCCCTTAAAGAGTCTCTGGTGATTATGCACACATTTTATTTACATGTATACATGCACCTCCTTATTTATAAGTATATAATCAACATCGCACTTTGCCAAACTCCCTTCACTCCCATTAGAACATAAAGTGAATGAAAAAGGTAACAATATTAGAATTAAATGTGTAATGTAATATTTCAAAAGCAATCTACTTGCTTCAAGGCAAAAAATATCAAGGAGACTAAATTAATTTGAGCTTTAAACTTAAGAAGATTTCATGCCTCTGGTTTGTCTATTCTTTGCTATTTGGTATGGCAAAAGCAACGAGATTAAAGCTTTTGAAAAAGAAAGTGCTAATTTGTTTATACTATATTTTGGCAATAACCCAAGTGGGGAAAAAAACCTGTCTGGCAAGAAGCTCCAAATCAAGGAACTGAAAATTAGGTTTCATAATGCATAAATAAAAAAGAACTCAATTGTTTTCTTAATAGTCAGAAATTCTCTGAGGTTTAGGCTATCCTTGATCTGTTCCCTTGTGATACTTTCCAGAAGAAAGCCCATCCACAAAAACTTCCAAATTAATATGAAGCATTCACTTCTGTTTGGCAACTGTGAATTATTCATTTGCAGTACATCTCACCGCAGAGGATTACAAGGTAATTACTGCCCCAGAGGTATTCCTTCTACTGTAGTTGGGATGATGTATACTGTAGTTGAGATGATGCATCTGTGTGTCAAAGTATTATTTGTAAAAGCACCCATCTGAACCGCTCTTCAGGTCCATTTCTGTACTGATGGATCACAGATCAGATGACCTTTAAGGTTTTGCCATCTTGGACACCTTGATGGCACTAAAATACCAAGTTGAAATAAGCGTCCAGAACTAAACAGCATCGAGCCCAGACTTCTAATGGGACAGCAGTTAGCGGAGACAAAATCCTGAATCTCTAAAGATGAGGTTCACTTCTTTAATCTATTGACTGCTGTTCAACACTCTTCCCTCCAGCAGCCTGGGATCAGCACATTTCACATTTTCAGAATCGTGATCAAAGATAAATAGGCAGCGTAGAGCAATAGCCCGTGCCCCTCACTTCAGGGAATGCAGAAGGTGCCTGACAACCAGTCCTTCTCCATTATCATGGAGTATAAAGCACCACAACAACACTGCATGTTACCCAGACAGCTGGATGTCTCCGTCCTGCCCATGTGCTCAAGCACGGTAGCAAGATGAAGCAGAGAAGACTCTGATCTAGAATGCAGCAGATTTTGACTGCAGTCCCAGCACAACCATTGACCTGCTGGGTGATCCTGAGCTAATCCCTGTTACCTCCACATCTTTGTTTGCTTTTGCATCCTTTCTTAACTCTGAGGGAGCTGGGACTTTGAGTTTTGAGCTGTAAGCTTCAAGGGTGCCCTGCAGCAGTCCAGGAATGCAAAACAGAAGGTTTACATTAAATGTTCAAAGTTACAATTTTCTTTGTTGGATGTCACCTTGGATGCCCCTTAGTGCCCAGCAACTAGTCCAAACCTTCACTGAGGGCAAAAAGCAGGCAAAATGCCCCTACTGTCTTTCTGGGTGAGCAAGATTGTGAAGCTCTATAACTAATCACCACAGTGATACACATTGATTATGATCAGCCACAGACAACTTTAGACTTAAATGGAGAATGACAGTGACAACCAAATGAGAACAGCAGCATCTGAGGTAAGAAAACTCAAGATGACAAAAAGTTGCAGGAGTGACAGCAGGACCAAGTAGGACCAAATCCCTTTTCTATCTTACCTCTTGGTTTCACCTCCAACTCTTGGCTAATCTTTTCCCTTCCAATACTAAAAGCCATCACGAGGTCCCACAGCAGCAAACATATGAAGGGCATGATGCCTACTTGCTTAGTCAGCAAAGTTCTATATAAAAACAGAAGGAAAAGCTGATGTGCAAGGTTGCAACAATGAAGGGTAGTTAGGGAGCACTCAGAGGAATTCTCACATACCTAGCCAATTCTTAGTAGTAATATAAACAGAATAGCACACAGACTTCAGGAATGTCTGTAAAGATGAGTCCACTAGTACAAAAAAGCTTATAAACTGAATTAAGAGAAAAGAAAAGGAGAGGGAAGGGTGAGGCAGAAGGACAATATGATTGTGTGGTCATTTGGGAATATAATACGTATGAATGGAAGATAATGCAGTAGGGCTTGGTTTGGGTTTTTTTTAATGCAGCTGTATTAACATTAACTTTTAGACTATAAGTAGCCAAGGTCAAAAGTCTCCTTGGGGGAATATGCTCAAGAAGCAATTTCAGCAGGAGAATGTAGGATGCATGTCCAGTGGTAACAGGCATGGAAATCCTGGCAAAGGAGACATTGAGCATGAAACAGAAAACTGCAGTGAGCCGAACTCAGTTTGAACAGACCATGCAGGCATGGAAGCATTTGTCCAAGAAAGGAAAAGTAAAAAAAGAGAGATTACTTCAACTGCTGAGAGTCTCTAGACTGAGGAAAGTTTTAAAAAAGCCCACAGAACTACAGTTTCCATTTGAATTGAACAAAACCAAGACACTGACTGCACTTACATGCCAGGTCACAGGTTTTTTCAGGCTTGTTAGTTTATGTCCTAGTCAAAATGCAACATAATTAAAATGGAAGTTTACTTTTTAAATACTAAGGTGTGTTATTAGAAATAAATATCTGAAAGGGATATGCCTATCAAAAAACCCAATAGCCCCGAGAAAGCAGCAGGTTGCAAAGAATATTGGTATCAAGCCATAGATGGTATGGCAATAAGGCACAGGGAAAATGCACCAGCTCAAGAGTAAGTAACTTTGATTTCCTTTTAGACACTCTTAGACACTCCTGCCTGGAGTTTCTGAGGCTTATCATCCTCATTGCTGACAGCTCCTTTCCCAATGGGAAAAGCCCAGACCTCGTAGAAAACATCTGTTTCTGTACAAGAGCAAGCAGCAGTCCCTCCTCCTCTTCATATCTCAGTGGCCATACCCACCTGTATTTTACCAGCACAGGACTAGCACTTTCAAAACTTAGACTTAAACAAGCCATACAAAAAAGAAGTGTGATGCACGTGGGCCCTTGATGGCTTATATTGATCCATGACTACTAAAGCACAAACAGGGAAGCACTCCAGAGGTGGTACATTTCTAAAAAGAGAAAGGGAAATAGCAGCCACATACTACATGTGCTTAACCAGAGAAGCTCACTCTGTCACAAAGACCCCTTCTGTGAGAAGGCCAGAGAGAAAAACAAAACCGCCAGCCAAAGAGAGAAAAGTAAATGCTGAGAAATCAGTGTGGGAAAGTCTGAAAAGCTCCAGAACAATATTCCTCTTGAATCAGCAAGAAATTATAAAGTCAGGACACCAAGAGTCTGCCAAAGGCCACTGTCACACACTGGCATTAACAACTGGTGGTGTATTCACCCACTCCCAACAAGGTGGTGGCTTGCTCTACACAAATAAAGACTACAGGACTGTACTTACACCTGGTGAAACACAAGAGCCTCTCAAGGTCTTTCTGAACACCTGTCTACCCACCTATTTACTCGCACATCAGTATAACCCTCCTTCCTCCCCTCACACCTAGGGAGCAGCTGGGGTTGGCCAAGTCAAGTCTATTGTCATTACGGGACATAAACCACTGCTACCCATGGATTTATGAGGCTGTAATGGTTTGAAGGGGGGCGGGGGGGTGCATTCCATCACCAAGATAGGGAAAGAAAAATGAAGGGAGTTGGTGAAAAGGCATTCTGACATTTTAGATCATAATTTGGAGACAATGACCGAGACCGCAAGCAGTTACTTTGTTTCTGTCAGCCTGAGGTTTTCAGTGAACATTGAACTGTGTTTTCTTCAGTCTTGATGAAACTCAAAGGACTGTATCAAGCAGCCCCAAAATTGAAAGCATCCACTGAATTATATATTAAAAAAAATTTATGCAAAATTAAATAAATTTAAACATATTATAATGAGGATACTATCTAATCAGCAGCTCAGTTAAAGATGGCACACTGCCAGTGACCCTCTAGGCTGTATGATATACACAAACTGCCTCTTGGTGTTTCAGAGAGGCAAGGTCCAGTGCTACAATCTGCTGTCACTACGTGGCATGCACCTCAGCAAACAAAATTACACATCAGAAACAGACATTGCTGAACACCTCACTCTCCAGGCCAAATAATGAAAGCTCTTCTATTAAAATGACAGTCCAGCATGCACCCAAAACATTGCTTTTCTTTCTCACCTCTGGTTTTATGTCTTTTCCACCCTGCTGTTAATCTTATTTATATCACAGCAATGTCCAGTCTACAGTAGTCACACCATGCAAACATGTAACAGGAGACAGTTGAGTTTCCAGCCGAAATAAACAGCACATAAAGTGGAAGAGGTGTAAACTTAAAAGCATATGCTGAGAATGGAGATGCAGATGGTTTAAGTGACTTGCCCAAGGTCAGAGATGAAGTCCGATGGCAAAATTAAGCTATGTACTTTCCTTGGGATTAATCCAGGTCAGGGAGAGAATTTATATTTTTCCCCAAGGGCTGTGGGTAGGGGAACTACTTTGCTGAGAGCTCAGATCAGGGTAATATACCACACTTCTCCTCCACAGTGAACAGCATGCACAAAAACTCTTACCCAGAAAGCTAAATTTAAGGTCATGGACTTCAGCCAACTTAAAGCTAAACACATAATTAAGACCTTGGCTGGAGAGAGGTTCGGTTAAGCTTGCAAATTGGTGCACAGCCATCCCCTGATTTCAGACCACCTGTACTTCTGCAACAACAATCCCTGTTCTCAGATATAAAAGGGAGTTGCATGCAGATACATCAATAGGAATCACATTCATGTGTCAGGAAGGTATAATTTGCTACTCTTAGGAATCAATGGAGTTCTTCCAGATTTTCATCTGCATAATAAAATGAAAATTGCTGTTCAATTTCATTCCTTGATGTCTTGCTGATTTTTCCCTCCCACTGAATAGCTAAATTATTTTCCAGATATATTAAGTTCACTTCCCTGAACTTAAATTTTTTAATATATTTTCTGCCCCTTTTCTTCAGCTTCTAAATGCCTATGTAAAATTAAACTTGTCCACTCTCACCTGCATTCACCAGTTTTCCTGATTTAGCTGCCTCTGGGAATTTCCATTTTATTTCTCTTCCAGATCAATAACAAAGATATTTAGTAAGATCTGTAAGTTGCTCAGCTAGATATCTTTCCTATGTATCTATCACCGAATATATCAGTTTTCAGGCCATGTGACAACACCCTTAATAAGCCAACCTGAAATAATTTTCAACTAAGCATTCAGAAGGCATTCAATCTCCTGTCTCCACTCTCCTGTGAAGCTCATAGGCATAATAGAGGCGTTGGTACAATGAGATAGCTGTGGAGACTAAAAAGGATGTCTGAATACAAAGGATAACTTACATACAAAGTTAGAATTATGGACAGTGTATGGCGCGACTCAGAATATGCCATCCTACCCCCATCACCTTCAGAGCATCTCCTCTAAGCTCCTTCTCTGAAGCCAAAGGACTCTCCTCACCCCATTCTCACCTGTGCCAGCGTGGGTTACGCAGCCTGAACGAGGACCCTGTCCTAAGTAAGGAGCTTTTTCTCATCTACAGCATAACAGGTGACAGAGGGGTTTGGTGCACACAAATAGTCTTTCACAGCTTTTTAACCTCTCTCATTCCTCACAGTAGATTTGCTTGTGATTTCCTCTAAGTGCAAGCTGTTAGCATTGTAAGTGACCTTCCAATGAGTACATTAGTAGAGAACTCACATTTTACCCCTAGCACACACTGGAATCTGTATTATCTCACTTAGTAACCCATTTCTGCTTCTGTTCTTTAGAGCACTTCAAATGATGAACATGAACATTTTTGTGCTTCTTTAAAAAACACAAGTATTTTCCCTAACACTTCTGTCACCGCAGTTTCTGCTGTCACTTCCAATATTTTTATTCCTGCTGACGTGCAATTTCAAAATGACTGGCACAATACTTTTAAATTATAAACACCCTCTAAATAGATTATTTGCTGCCAAAGCACTTTATTAAACCTATCAACTCCTCCCTTGGATTACTAATTCAATGCTAATTTTGAAGGACAAGGTTATGAAGGTACATACAGCTTTTGCAGCATTTATTATTTAAAGAAACTATTATAAACTCAGGTAGCACCATAGCCATTTGTGAAGCATTAATAAGAAAGGCAAACCCCACCAAAACCAAAACATACGACCACATGAAGGATAGCTTTTTTCTTCTTTTTTTTACATGGAACACAGGTAGTAGTCAGCATGATAATTTTGTATATGTATATATATAAATATATATGAAAATAACATTCCTGATTTGTTTCCATAAGGATCAGCAATATTTACCTTTTTACGTACAGTTAACGTATGTGTTGCCTACAGAATTTTATCTAGGTAATCCACAAAAGACAGACATGTATTAGCAGCCACCCAAGGGTTTCGGACAAAATGGTCTTCATAAGGCAGACTACAATCTTTATGTATAAGCACATCTTTAAAATTTCTAGGTATAATTTCCTGGATCGTGGGGCCGTACGTGTCACCCCAACTGGAAAATGCCAAAACCTCTCAGTCCAGTTCTGGATTATAGTGGGTAAAGGAGAAACGGCCTTAGTTCCTGTGGATACTATGCTGATTCTTCCTTCCTTAGAGATGCAAGATCAGCCCATCAGCATCCTGGTATCGAGTACCGTAGGACACAGGCTTAGCTGTAACTCTTTCTCTCCTTGGCTGTTCCCTCCTAAAGACTGACCCTCAGCCGTCTGAGCATGCTGGACTCTGCACTGAGGGTTTGTGGCCAAAAAACGTTCTATGTTTTAGGTTGTGCCAGCCCTCCTCGGAGTGGAATAAGGCTTTTCATATTGTGTACCAGGAAAACAGCCAAGCCCAGAGGTTAAGGCAGACGACTGAGCTGCTTACTACACCAACAAGCCCATAAATGACATCATCCCTTGTGGGAAAGGTCATGGTGAACCCCATGAGGGGTTTCAGATGGTATGAAAACTGATGATAATTTGCCCAGGACAGAAGGGGACAAACACTCCCATCTCACTTAGCCTTATCTGCACCCAGCCAAACATCCCCCTTAAAAACCAGATGGCAATACTTTTGTTGTAAAGACCAGCTGTTTCATTATCTTTGTCTTTCTTGGTTTTTTCACACAATTTAAAATATGAAGCGCAACAAAACGTCTTTCTGGCTTGTTATACTCAGGTAAGAACTCAATTTCATGAAATTAGAGTCAACCTCAAGAGCTTCAAAGTAATTCCAGAGGAAAAATGCTGACCAGAATAATGGGGTTAGAGGTCAAGTACAATAGCATATAAAACAAGAAATATTTTCTTCTTTCTAAAATCAGATTTTTAGTGGATCATGTCTGCTCTGTTTATAAGACTTATTCCTCCACTTTCCTCCATGAGAAACATCTATTCTGTCACCTTTTTCAAAAAAGAAAATCACAGATATAGTAACTGCATATAAATCTTCTAACAAATACACATGTATCTCTTTCTGAAAGCATATAAACCATCATTTGATTATATCAAAAAACCCCCTATAATTATAATTTAAAAATCTTATAGTAATTTCTTATAGATTTAACTTTGAATCACTGTTTAAACACTTGATGAAAAAAACTAATGTATCAAACATAAAAAGGAAATTTGGATTGAAACCATATATGGGAACATAATTATACAGCAATTAAAGTACAATTGCATGATGATTACTAGAAAATATAGAGCAACTGACATAGTAGAGGCATTTTTTCTCTTTTAATATGGTATGTTAGGTGATTTTCTTTCTTTTATTTTATTTTAGCAATTCCATCATCTTGATTTTTTTTTTTCCCCAAGCTTAATTTTACATGGAAGCTTATTTAAAAAATATTTTCTTGGTGACACTTAACTCCCTTGGGCTGCATACCTCACATAAAGCCATGTTTGGGTCACATCACTATCACCTTATAAGTTTATTGACATGAATATTAAACTAGCACTCAGTTAAACATGCCTGGTCATTCAGTGGGAAACATGTGCCTTTCTCTAGGATACTATTTAAATTTCAAGACACAATATTAGTTCAAATCTCTCTTGAAAGCAATTCACAACTGCACATTTTACAAAATGTCGTAATGTGAACCAACCTTTGTATTGGGTCCCAATTCTACAAAGCACTTAAAATGTGCTTAAGGCTCTTTGACATACCCAAAAAACTGAATCAGTCTCACTTTCTGAAGACCCCCTTTGCTAATGCAGTGAAATAAGTATGTGAGATACACTTTCACCACTGTGATACATTTTTCCCATTTTATTTTATTATTTCTCTTTTTTTACAGAGAACCTTTGTACTCTGCTGCAATAGTTTTGTCATTCTTACTGGCTCTAGCTGTCCTCTAACTCTGTCTTAACAGCCCACAAGTATCTGTATCACATTAAAAATGTAATAGCTGCATCTGAAAGGGGATACATTTTCTAATATCTGTGATTTGCACAATGGACCAAATATCCAACCTTAGGCTATAAGTTGGAGATCCATTTTTTTGCAGTTAAGCCTTTTTGTATTCATAGTGTAAATGGAAATTGTTATTTGTTTACATAACAATTAGATTAAGCTTCTAGATGCTATTCATCTGTGCACACAAATCTGATAACTGGCATGAATATGCAAGTTTTGAATTATGTACACTTTTTAAAAGACTAGTCCATAACATCTCAACCACTTTCCTCACTGTCTTTAATCAAGTGCCTTGTTTAGTACTAAAACACAATTCACATAACTTCAACATGTAAAACTGAGAAAGCAGGAGAAAAGCATAAGAGCAATTGCACAGAAAATTAATTCAATAGATTTATGACAACAGCCACCAATTGTGAATTAGTGTAACTAGTGAGTGATAAGTCCTTGAAGCAATCTGTCATACAGGTATGTCCCAACAGGTAAATTAAGGTAGAAGTGTTTGTTTACACTTGATAGAAAATCATGTTTATTGTAAGAATAATTTGTGGTGTACTGTGTTTCACCTATTCCTTTCCTTGTTTAGACTTGGATATTGCAAATGTTGTGACTGTCATTTAACAAGCTGTACTTATTATTATAAATAGAATTTCTTCTAGACCTGGTTGGCTCAGAAGTAGACATCTAAGAGAAGCTGCAGAAGTCCAACCACCTATCAATTTTTCAGACTAGTGTCAGTGCCTTTGCAGCTAACAGCAGAAAGACTAACCAAGAAAACATTTGGAAAAGCTCAGGTTGCTCCCCAACACATCTGTTTTTCTACTTTTAAAAGCAAAAAAATACAAGAAAACCTTGAAAACAAAACACAAATGAAACAGTGACATCTGTCTGATTTTGCAAAGGACCTACAATAAGAGCTCTCACCAGTAAGATATCCCAAACATTTCCACGTGCATGATCTCAGAAACCAGTGGTGATACTTTACTGGCCATAACGATGTCCATTTCAGTGCTCATCAACAAAGGTAAGCTCGGAGAGGGAAGACCACACCGAAGTTCTACATTGGTGACCTCTTTCTAGTCCTGGACTGAACAAATACCATACAGAAAGAATAAAAACATACAAAATTCAGTCCACTGTCCTAAAAAACCCTCTGCTTTCAAGATCTGGGGAAGAAAGAAGCAGAGTAGTGTCCTGCATAAGTAAGGCAAAAGCAAAATGGAGGCAGAAATCCAGCACTGGATGGCAGGCATCTCCTGAAAGATAATTTTTTTCCAGCCTTATTTGCATAGTGAATTGAACTGTTGGCATCAGAATATTTTACCTAATGACTGGATTTCACGCTCTGCTTTCCCTGCCCTCCTGTTTGCTTTTATTTTGGCATGCAACAGCCTCTGTTTAACATAATTTCAAACCGTGTACAGTACTGCGTATCAGTGCTGTAACACATGAGAAGGGAGCAGAGAAGCTACTTGTCCCAACAGCCTGAAATCAAACCTGGTAGCAGCCACCACTTTCACTGCTGTTGAAAAGGATCAAGAACTTATCATAAGGCCTGAGATTCAAGCAGAAAGAGAATATATTAGAAAGAATTTTAAAAAAAACAAACCTATGTATCTTTTCAAAGAGCTTACTGTATACACCACACTGATTTACTGCTGTTGAATAATGGCTGTGTTTACAGGTTTTTGTTATTTAATTTCCTACAGCAACAAGACCTTTGTATTGTAATTATGCTGCTGTTCGCGACAGCTTCTGGTGTTTCAGAAGTACTTTTTGAAATGCAACCTCAGTATAAAATTAGTATTTTGAGGCTCTGATCGAGGTAGGGACCTCATCTCTCAGGGGTCCTGGAAAGTCTGGACCAATTCAGGCAGCCAAGAGTTAACAGAGAGATGCCCAGTGATTTAAGGGCAATCTGAATCAACCTGCGCTGCATAAGGTAATAACAGTGCCTTTGAGGGCAGATGAGACAGAAAGTATAAAGCCTTGAATTTAGGTGGTTGGGACCATGGGAACACAATGGTGCAGAGGAGAGGGAGGTCTTCAGTTATTTGCTTTTTCACTATATGTAAATCTTTTCATTCCTTTTTCTCCTCAAAGGATATATCCATAATTTAGATTTCTAAAGCCAAAACTTAAAATCTACAAAATGTACATTTAAATAGTGCAAATAAATTATGCAGAGGCTAAGGATGTGTAGGTGTAAGCCCACAAGGAACCTTAGCAATATTGTTGTCTTGGCATTAATAAATCTTGGCTTAGGAAAAGCAAAATTTCACCGGCTACCCAAAATTCAGACCTGTCATCACCGTTTACTCTATTTTCATTTCACTCAGTGCTGGTACAAAGTAGGACTTGATATTCTTCTTTGTACTTGCTAGCCATAAAGTCTCCCATTGGTTTTACACCCTTCTCTCTTTATCTTATCTCATTTAATATTAATTCATGTCCTCTGTAAACATGCAGAACTATGGAAATCTAGAAATTATGGCAGGCAGTGGTCCCTGGAGCACACCTTGGCTGCCCTGGCAAAGGGGTAGAAGATGTCTCTAAAGGGTCAGAAGAAGGTTAACCCCTCATTCACATAAGGGCAATATCCAAGGAGCAGGTGGCTGCAGCTACTGAGGAGGAAAAAAAATATCCTTTGCAAACTTCTTCCTGTTTTGTTGAGAATCAATGATTTATTCAACCTTCCATCTGTAACTGTCCCTCTTGTGTACTTCTGACCAAGCAGAAAGAATAATTCATAGTCATGTAAGGCAAATAAATGTTAGAGCAACCTCAAAATTGGTGTCCATAACAGAAACACTTCCCTACAATTTTCCTACAATCACCTCGTAAAGTAGTTGCTACAGTTTAATATTTCATTGACCCACAGGAAAAAGAGATTGGAGGCTATATAAATGAGTCAAGGCCATCACTCTAGGACAGAAAAGCTGTTTAAGTAGTGAATTATCCCAGGCACAGATCTGTTCTACCATGGACAGATTATTACAGGTATCCATCCTAGCTAGACTTAAATCCAATTAAAGCAAAACCTAAGTGCATAAGAAGTGCCACACTGCACCGACAGGTCATCCTCTCAGCCCAGCACTCCTCCTGTCTGGTTGTGGCAGCAGGGGACACTGGTCAGGGGATGCTTGGGCACTCTTTGCTGTTGGTTCTTCTCACACTCCACCAGCAGCCACGGCTGTTACCATTGGGATGAAGGAGGACACATCCCTTCTTGTTCCTGATTGTCAACCTGTTGTTCATGAATCTGCCTAATGCCTCTCTGATCCTGCTGATACAGCCTGCCCCATGTCCTCCTCTGGCAACAAATTCCAGATGTTCGCTAACCTGTGGGTAAGGAAGTATCTCCTTCAGCTGCTTCAAGTAATAGTTTTAAGAAATACCCCTAGTACTGTAGTTTTACATTTGCTATATTCACCACCTCCTAGAGTCTGTAAATCTCAGTCCTACCTCTTCTCAGCCTCATGAAGTGCAACGATTCCCTCTCTCTTTTCCCACTACCTCTCCCACTGAGCAGACACTGCACAAGATACTGCCTATCACCCATTTAAATTGACTGTGAATCCAAACACCTTCATATAATTATTCCATATCCATCCTTCTGCTTCCTAATTCTCTTTTCTGCCCAAAGCACAAGTAAAATGGCAGGTTTTACAGCAGATCATAATACTTTTAAGCCAAGGACAATGCATGCAGAAAACAGATGAATCTTTTTTACTAGATTAGGACTATTTCGATGTTTACCATTAAATCTTTACCCGCAAATGACTGTTTAACTGTAGCTTCTTTATGATCTACCTCCAATGCTGTCAAGACAGAGCTGTACAAGGAGGCCTTAATGCAATTTCCCATTCAGGGTCTAAAGACAGAACAGATCATTAATTTTCATAAAAGCAAGCAAAGATTCAAGCACCCAGAAGGGAAATGCTTAAGTGCATTCTCAATATTAGGTACATCATTTAAATACTAGCTAGAATAAAGGCTTAAATGAGCTACACCGGCCACAATGTCATTATCAATACCTATGTCCATTAATTACATCTTCATCTCACCCTTAAACTTTTCCATTAGAGATAACCATTTTTAAAGTTTTTAAAGCATTTTCACCTGAAAGACTATTCTCTGTTTCTCCCAGTTGTAAAGAAATTATGAAACGGCATATAGGAGTAGTATAATGCAAAAGCAGAACATGGTATTTTTCAAAAATCATCACGCAAAATTATTAACAGCGATTAATGATTTTTGGATACCCAGCCCACTTTAGTTTTCAAGTGTTGTTTGCAGTGCTTTACATATGTACATGCATATCTAAATGTATGCTTTAAGGGAAGCAAAACAAAAAAGTTAAGTGCCACAGGTTAATACATCATAGTCATCTACAATCATCAATGAACTGTGAACAATTAACAATAAATAGCAAACATAAAATTCAAGAGGAAACAACTAAAATAAATTTGTCAGCTAGAAAACCTGAAATTAGATTCATTATTAGGAAGGGAGACGGCAACTGCATCTAATAAAATACGAGAGGAATACATTGCCATAAACATGGGTTGTGAGATACCACCATGGCAAGATACAATGAAATATGACAGTGTGTCACAGCTTTTACTGAAAATCAAAAAGCAGAAAATTAGCCAAAATGTAACCTTCTGAATGTTCTAGATCCTCATCGGTTTGTCTTTCAGGCAGAGAAGGCTTCATAACCAAAGAAATATTTTCACATTCCTACAATCAAAGGAAACGTATTTTATTTCTCACTCGCAGCTTATCTGACCTCTGTAGGAATGACTATTGATGCAATGATGACCAAATGATAGAAGCTAAGTTTCAACTATCCGTATCTCCTTTCTGCATGTAACCTGGCATTGCTAGCAGGAAGAAGAAACAGGCTGTATTCTTCCAGTTCAAATATAATGAGAATTGTTCATGCTTCAGTCATGAACCTACCTGTAATGTTTACTGAAACAATGCGCATGCCAAATCATTAAAAGCCAACAAAGGTCTATCAATCAGCTTATTATTATTGTTAGATGTTTTGGGGGTTTTTTGTGGTGTGGTTTTTTTGGTTTGGTTTTGGGGTTTTTTCCTTGTTTTGAGTTTGGATTTTTATTCTTGCTTCTCTCTAGGTTCTTAATCAATATTAAAAACATTGTTTTAGCAACTACTAAATCAAGCAATCTCATGATTCTGCAGGTTTGATGAATAAATAAGTCTTTGCACAAGCACAGACTAAGAAGGTCAGATTTTAATAATCTTTTTCATTACTGTGTGAAAAAAAACCTTCCATAAAGGCTGACAGCATTGTGTGGGAGTGGTTCATCTGACTCCTCACATCAGACTGAGGTTCAGAGTGATTTTTTTTGTCCATGCAGGCCCATTATCAATGATTCTTCCCAGAACACCTCTAGATAAAACAGGTCGCCAGCACTCTTTCTGCTCTCAAATTTCTTCACCTGCCCTATACTGCTGCTGTTCTCCCCTTTTATTTTCACTTTTCCTATTTTGTTATGTGCCTCCGTTGTCAGGAGAAAATATTTTTTCTTTAGTCTTTCAATACTATACTTCACGCCACACTAATGCTCCTACCAGTGTTCTGCATATGCTAAGAACATAATTTCTCATGCCTTTTCAGACCGGAGCTGCAGAAGGTTGTTCTTTCTCTCTCTGTGAATAAGACAACACCGGCATAATTTTTTTACCTGACCTGCTGAAGTCTGGATAGCAACATGTTAGACATGAATACAAAGTTTGACCACAACAGAGTGCTTCTTGCAAGCAGAGATACACCTTTGAAACTCTGTGGCAAACAGATTGTAGTCCTTTGGTACTTGGTAGTTTTACATTAACTACAAATATATTCAAGTCACAATTAGTCATATATCTTCCCCATTCTTCCTGAAACATCTCTCTTTTCACACTAACTTATGGTTTTAATAAATATAGAGGAAGATTTTACATTTCTGCATGGATACTTGGTAAGAATATTTAGCTGACGAGAGCTACAGAGGTCACACCTCATTGGTGTTTCAATATTTCTCTGTGCTACATGAATATATGTACAACATTTTTTTTCTCTACTGTTCAGGTTTTGTTAATGCTTGTCTATCTCAGACAATTTAAACAAAAAAACCTAAATAATATTTCAGACCTTTAAGATTTGTGGCAGCTATGTTACCACACACTTAGATGTGTGTTTTTGTGCTAATTAAGGAACTACACACAGCGTATCTATTAATGCGATTTCTACACCTTAATGAAGACTGGCAAAAAAAATTTAAAATGTTGAACCCATAACCTCAAATACCCCTACAAGCTGCAATAAGGCCAGTGTTTCTCTAGCAATTAATACAGCTAATAATGTTTCTTCCTCGCTATCAGCCAATGTCATATGTTTGATTAACTTACATCCAAAGTGTTGCCCTCTCTTCTTTGTCACTGAAAAAATGCTAAGAACTTGATTCTTTTTGATTAGCAATTTCGGTTGTCAAAGATGCTGGAAAATATCTTAGTTTTTTTTAATAGGTTAGTTTTAGAGCTGCTATTAATTAAGCTTTTTAAACCTTCAGTCCTTCTTTATTTATTACAATAATCAGATTTTTTAGATTCTGTCTCATAACAGCATACCAGAATTCTCTTACTCGTCTGAGATATCTACTATTTACAGAAGGGAAAAAAAAAGCCTTGCCTCATGAAACCTAAAAAGAACTATTTCTGCATGCAAGATGGAATTCATTTAGATGTATGAAGAAAGCTATGGTTTCCCTCCCTAAAGAGTAATGATTCGTACGGGAAAAAATTCTCCAGAACTACTAGCGTAATATTTTTTCCCAAAATAATTATGGAACTGATTCACTCTTGCATTACTTCAGTCCCAAAATACATTGAAATCAACTGACTTCAAAACTAGAATTATGCTGCAATGAATCAGTTTTTACATATATTTAAACCAAACTATTTCCAGATCTGTGTCCTTTTAATATTAAACACCCTCTACAATGCATGTGTTTCTGCACCTGAATATCAAACTACTCATGTGTACTCTAACTAACCCTTAGAGATTCCCTTACCCACTTCTTTTTGTTTGTGCAAGACAGAAATGATGAAATATTGAAAAAGTATACAAAACAATGAAAAGCAATGAAGATCACTGTTTTCTTATCTTTCCTCGCAATGGCCTGCGAGTTCTTCTCTTCTCTTGGCTTCACGAAGAGGAATGAGCCCCTTTCCTTGAGGATCCCCTCTTTGGCCAAATATTGTGGGGTGCTCCAATTACATGTTCTCCTCAGTACCTTTCCCTGCCATAAGTACAGATGGATTTCCAAACTAGAGGAGTCCTTACACTATGTATTTTACAAGCTATGAAAATCTTTAAGTTATCTGTATCTAGAGGGCTCAAAGGCTCATGGAACAAGACACCACCTTCTACTGATGAGGACTGCCATACTATAGAGAGGCTGAAGTTGTACATTGTTAATGGAGGATGGGCAGAATGCATCAGATGCAAAACTACCAGACTCTAGTGCTACTACTGATTTTTCAGGGATATCTCTCCATGTATCTTGAAAATAAAATATTTCACATACCAGAAAAGAGAAGTAAAAGAGGGAGAAGAGCTCTATCATTCCCTCTTCCAAAACACATTTTTAAAAAGTACACAGAAATCACCACTAGGAAACTGAGTATTTAGCAGATTCAAATGCATGACTGAAGGGAAGGAGTTAGGCATCCAGCATCATGAAACGTCACAGATAGATCACCTGACTTAAGCATGACAGTGCCTGTTTCGAAAAAGGGTGCAATTAAAATATACATATGCTGACACAGAAAGTAAGCACACAGGAGATGCACATAAGCAATAGTTAAAATCTTCTGAGGTTTTATGAAGGATGTTAGTAAAGCAGTGAGCTTGAATTTCTGCTTAACTGATTTTTTTTTTTTGAGTAGGCTTGCTAAGAGTAGCAGTTACACAGTTTTAGAAATCAACAATTATATGAAAAAAAAAAAAAATCCCCACTGTTGAAAATGTTACTACCTATAGACTGCTCACTCAAGCCATGCTTGATTTCACAGATAAATTAACCGATATGTTACAACTCAGTATCAAAACTGAAATTAAAATTGCACTTTATTCATCAATATATACACACATAGAAACATACAAAAGGAGATCCATTTTCTGAGCTTCATCAACAATGACAGTCACTGATCTACTACTACATTTTCAGTATTTTTCAGTAAAAGCGGTTGCCTGGTTCCAACAAATCACCCAAAGACCTTACACAATTCTAAACTGATGTTGATTTCTCATTAATCCAGATTTCTGGGGTTTTTTTTTTTTTACTTTGAGCTTTTAAACAAAATGTCTGTGACTATGACAGAATAGCCTTTTAGCCAAGAGAAGAACCTACTTTGCTGAGAAACTAAGAGATTTATAGTAAGACAAAATTTACGAAGATAAATTTAAATCAGAGATAAAAACCTGTTGGACTAGGGATTTTCCACCTTAACATTCATGCATTATTCCTTCCAATGTTCCAAGGAAATACTTCCCAATATTTTTTCCTGGTATTTTTCTTTGGTTTTTCCACTTTTTCTTTTTAGTTGCATCCTAGCAGATGCGGTGCAGCAAAATCCATATTAAATATACCCACCCTTTACCGAGTCTGTAGACTAAACAAGCGGATCAAAACTTTATGCAAATCACATAACCACTACTTGATGATGATTTTTTGCCAATGGCTATCTTAAATTGACACAGATATTGGATTAAGTGCTAGAGAAGACAGGACAAATCTGTTTTCCGTACAACCACAAAGTGCATGATTGAGACTTAGCAGCTTCCATCTGAGTCTCTGCACCGTGCTGGAAACGCGCAGTACGGCCGTCCTGTGATAATGGCTGCGATAACAGAGATTCGCTTCCTATCTGCCTCCTCAGGCGCTTGTTATTGTCACTTACTGTCTAAGCAGTAGTCATCAAGGACAGACACGTCCTGAATTTAGATCAGGCAAAATAACCAGTCAAAAATTCAGTTAGTGTTAAATGACAGAACACACATGTAAAACATTTGTGCTTGTGGTCCGACTGGTGATGGGAGCTGGAAGCAGTTCGCAGTTAAAACCAACACCCAATATCCCTCTCCCCCATCGCCCCAACTGCACAGTAATACAGGCACTGAAACAACTTCGGAGTTCTATCTCTCTTGCCTCACATATATATATATATATATAAAAATAAAAATTTCCCTAAAGTGCTAGGTCATTAGGCTCCCGTTTCCACCGTCCTCAAAAATGTATGAACAGTTGCTTGATGGTTCAAGGCCTCCAACAACTTACTGGTAACAAAGAGCACCAAGTGGGAAACTACAGCTCCTGCTGATGGGCAGCCATGTCTAGAAATAAGCTGCCTGGGTTTGCCCCCATTGACAGTAGGAATTGAAGAGTACAGGGTGGGGGAGGATTTGGGGACCTAACGAATCTGTAAGTGTGCAGGTTTGCCAAATTGCACTCTGCTGCATTACTACTACTGCCCTGCTGTAGGACCCTTGGTCCATAGGACACTGATAATGCAGGACTCATCCAAAATACACTCCAAAGTCTACAAGATCCACAAAAATAACTCCACAGAAATCTGGAGGCAGGATTTTTCTTTAATGTAATTCAGGTTAATGCACCACATTAAGAAGATACTACATAGAGCAGACAGTATCTGATTTATTCATAGGAAAATGTTAGGACCTCTACTTTAAATTTCAGAAGTTCAGAAGGAGTTTACTGCTGAATACAGGATATCTGATGCATAATAAAAATGTACAAATGAACACCACAGGGTATGGAAAACCTACAACATACTCAATTTTTTTTAAGTAGTAGATGCAGTTTTTGTTTGATATGCACAATGACACTGTGAAATGTCAAATAAAACAGTACCCTAAGGAACATGGTATTGATCAAATCTGAGACTTTAAAAGTAATGATTTCTGTTGCTGAGCAGACCTGCCTGATTTACAAGCAAACTGCATTAAAAAAAAAAAATAAATCACTTTAACTATTCAATGGAATTTGAAAATAAAAGCAGCATCAGCTGCTAAGCCAAATCAACATGAGTTAATGGTGTTCAACAATAGTTTTACTTCCAGTAATATGAAGGACTGTGTGCAGTCCCAGCGACTGATACAGAATACAAAGAACTCTGGGTTGTCTAAGTATACACGCTAAGTTCAGTACATACAGATTTAAAAAAGCCCTGTACCTAACCTGACTAAACTGAGGTATATATAAATGCAGACAGTTGCTGGAGCAGGTCCTCTTGGAACACATTTCTGGACATGTGAAGGAGAATGTACCGAAAACAGCCAACACAGATTTAGCAAGAATAAGTTACACCTGATCACCTTCTAGGTGAAAATGAATGGATCCAGGGACAAGTAGAGAGCAACACAGACAATTTACCTCAACTTTGTCAAAGTTTTTTGACAATGTCTCCCAAAACAACCATGTCAAGGGCAGCAATTCCCAGCTGTTACACCACATCTAGAACGTGACATCCAATTTGGGGGCTTCCAATACAACTCAAGCATCAATAAACTGGAAGAAGTTCAGTGGAGGGCTGCTGTGATGATCGGTGTCTGGAGCACTTGCCCGGTGAGGAGAGGCTGAGGGAGCTGGGCTTGTTCAGCTTGGAGAAGGGATGGTTTTGGGGGGAGACCCAGCAGCAGCCTGACCAGTACCTATGATGAGGTTATGGAAGACGCAGAACCAGGTTCTTTGCAGTGGTACGTGGCAGGAGAATGAGAGTCAATGGGCATAAACTGGAACTACACTTAAGGAAAAGCTTTTCCATCCTAAAGATAAATCTAGCCGTGGCAGAGGTTGCCCAGAGAGGTTGTGCGCTCTTCATCCTTTGATGCTTTCAAGACCAAGCTGCATAAAGCCCTAAGCAACTTGGTCTGATCTTATAGCTGAACTTTCCTTCAGCTGGAGGTTGGATTAGAAACTTCCTGAGGTTCCCTTCCAACCTGAACTATTCTACAACTCTATAATTCAATGAATCAGCTATGTTAAGTAATACAGTCCCAAGCCCGAAGTCAGAGAGTAAATAAAATTATAAAGGCAAAACCTCTCTAGCCACTGGAAAGAGTAGCTCTTTGATTACTCCAAAACTTAGTAGATCAAAGATTATATCCTGGCCCAACTCCCAAAAAAGGGGTTAAATTTAAATATAGCTACCTAGGAGTTAGGCTTCTACTCTAAGCTGGTTATCTACAGCCAGCAAGGCACCTCCAAGAGGTGATTCCTGTCATTCTTAGTTGATTTAAAGGTATCACATTCAAGCACCACAGAAGTGCTGCCAGTTTAATACCTGGCAGCCAGCAGCTACTAGAACTAGGCAGGTATCTCTCATGCTGCTGTCCCTGGGTAACGCTGCCACTGCAGCAACACTACTCTTCGTGGTAACAATGGGCATTTTTTTCACCTTATATATGAGTACCTGTAATTTTGGTTTTTAGCTGGCTTTTGTCACTGGGAAACTGTTCAGTTTCACAGATATCGCTGTAGTGTAACAGCTGGCAAATGTTGCCTTGGTAATTGTGACCTCTGTAACGAAAGGCATGTATAATTGTGCTGGTACAATGAAGCATCTGACTGCTATGTGCATACATATATATTACCATTAAAATGCCATTACTTTAATAGTTGCAGTGTGACAACAGCCGTAAGGATTAGTAGGAGAAACCCTGCAATCATTTTCTCAGAGTTTATTTAAAATATTTTATTGTTAATAAGGTTAGATGATAGAGCCTCCTACTAAATTAGCTAAAGAGTTTATGAGCCTTTTCAAGCCGTATATGCATTAGTCTCTGGGTTGTTAACTTAGAATAGTGTTTTGGGCTTCCTGAATCTACACAACAATAAAGCTTTGTTTTCTAAAAAGTTAAACTCGGTATAGTTGTTGCATAGTTGTTTGATCAGGAGAAAGTGCTTGAAAATGTTGAAGAACAGCATACACACAACCTTTTTTACTGAGTTTTGTCCAATGCCTTCTGCGTTTTTTGGAGTTTGTTTGGGGTTTGGTTTGGGGGTTTTTTTTGCATAATATGTCTCATGTACTTTGCATAATATCAGTTCAGTGGGAATAATCAAGTTATTAGTGCAGGACAGCCTTAGTCTGACAGCTTAGCAGCTTCACAAATCCCCCAAGCCCTGACAGTAACGCAGTGCAAGAACTGGTCTGTCTTTCCTCCAATTTCTTACCTCCACAATTTTATTTATATTTTTTAAATTTGTCTAAAGCAAGTTGCATTTTCCAACTGTTTTCAATAAATCTCTCCCTCCTCACTGCACTGGTCTGTGATATCTCTCCATCCATGGCAAATCGTCATACTCACCTTTCTCATTAATTTAAGTGAGTACCAATTTGCAGTAAGAAATTACTCAAAAGCTGTTACCTCATAATGTTACTCCTGCCATTTAAGTTAGTACAATCTTTCTATTACTGAATTAAATTTCCAGCCAAAAATACTTTCTTATTCCTTGTATCCAGAGAGAATACTGGGGATCTGAGAAGCACTTCACTCGTACCCTGCCAGACTAGCTCATCTCCACGGAGTGCCACATCACGCCTAGAGCTGACAGCAGCTCACACACTGCCATGTGTACTGAAGACACACCTCTACAAACTCACCTTTCTTCAGCACACCCACAGCCTGTATTACGAGAGTGCACCCTCACTGATACTATAGTACAAAATCCTAGAAAGTGTCAGTACCAAAAAAAAAAAAAAAATAATTAAAAAAAAAATCACCTTTGACAAGTCTGGGAAAAGCACAAAGCTGATTGACGTTTTCTGCTGGATTCAGAAGGCTTTTGGATTGAGACCTCTGAAGAGAAACAGATTTTCAGCTTTGCACTGCACCCACTCCCTAGGACACAAAACACATTTTTAGTGAAAAATGGAACAATGATTACGCCACTGCCAGTTAAAGACAAAGAGAAAAAAACACCAGACACACATGAACTCAGTCTCTCCAGTGTAATATCACTACCAGAAATCCCATAGAGATATAGTGATCCCAATCAATACAGAAAAATACTTCTAAAGTATGATATTAGATGTGGGACATTTGCGGAGTCACTCTGTTTTCCAGTCCTTTAGGAAAAATATTTGAGATGCCTGGAAAGCTGGATATAAAAAAACCCAGCCATTACTCAGCCAGAATTTCCAGGAGAGAGGGAATGAACTCTTCTTCTCTCAAGCATAGCAAAGCTGGAGCACCAAGAGCCGAGAAAGTGCCAAGGAGCCTCCATCCCCCTAAACTGGAACCAACTAAAAAGGCACCAAGTGTGTTAATTACCATCTGTAAGAAAAAAGGGTATTTTCTGTTTTTCTTTTTAGCCCTGAAGAATGGCCTTAAGGGGGCTGTCATTTATACCAGGTTTTTGCTGATAGCACAGAACTGTGCTGCCTTTGTTCTGGAAGCCAAAAAATGATTTTATTCTGTGTTCCCCCGACATCCAGGAACTAGATTAAATGACACATTGAAACAAGGGTTAGTCTGGTTTTATTACTGCTCTGTGTATATGTGTATATCTACGCACACACCAGAGCAAATTAAAGTAAAATTGCCTAAGGCATTTTGGGTTTCAAGATCTTAAAATAACCAACTTGTGAGTCTTTCTCTTTCAGCCTTATTGTTACATTAAAACTACACTGTTCCCAGAATATTATTGTGTCATTCAATAACGTTGCATTTACAGCTGCCTCTCTCTCCCTTTTCCTTTCTTTATGCCTATGGCTGCCTTTCTGCTTCTCCATCGCCTGCACTATCCCTCCAAGGAGCGAAGTCAAACAGTTCTCTGTTGCTCAGCAAAAGGAATCCACCTCCTGACTCCCAGCTGCGATACGAGAGCAGGCTGCACTGAACCTCACACCAAGCGAGATACTTCATCTGCAAATTCCTCCAAGCAATGAGAGGAAAAATAAGAGACGGTAATTCACAATAAAAGTATTCACAATTAGAAGCATCCTATATAGACAACTCTAACAAGACAGAAAATAGCAGAGCTCAAGAAGAATTAGAGTGGAGAATAAAATGGTTGTGGAATATTAGTATTTCCCGACCGGGCTAAGTTCCCAAATGCAACACTGAAATCAGTTTTATTTTCCTCAGAAGGATGCCTTCACTGTCTTGCTTTTATACCCCCGAGGTTTTTGTACCACAGATTTTGTACTAATTATTTTCAAGTTTATTCCTTTTCTTTATGACACCGTAAGTTCCCTTCAATTCCACATGCCTCAGCCTGGGGCTGCTCACCTGAAGTCTGCTTTCCAGAGGCTACACTCTGTTTTGGTCACCGGGGCTTTGTCACTGAAGTGCTGTTTATTGTATACAGCAGGTCCTATTTCTGTTTTTTATTTGTTAGGCATCTACAGAGAGCCAATTACATTTTACTTTCCTACCTTCTCAGCAGCCACTTAAGGTTACATATTCTCACAAATAATTTAAGAAACTCAAAACGTGCTTCCATCAAGCAGAGGATGCTGAATGAAGATTAAATCTAAAACTCTTGTTACTAGGTACTACTTTTATGCTGTCTGTGGTTCTGTCAAGGAGAAAAAGATAGTCAAGACATCACGTGAATTAAAATTATTACTCTCATGGGAGAAAAAAAACCAAACAGTTTTGCCACCTGATAAAGAGCAGATATTTTAAAAGCAAAGCCACTTCTAAAATCCGCAGGTTTTTTAACTTTGTGTGTGTGTGAGATTTTAATAAAATATTGTGGTTAGAGATTTATGACAGGATCTTCTGATTCCAGCTTTGGAGGAGGGCTGAGGCGGGGCAGGGGATGAAAGAAGCAGGTATAGGATGTTAGCTCCACTATTTGAATTAATGTTTTTCTTAGCATAACCTGAAAGACCTACACCAGCATTCAGCCTGAAAGGGTGCTAAATAAAATCCATCTAATAAAAGATTGGCTACACATAGAATTAAATCAGACAGGCAGCTTGATTGTTTTCACAAAAAGTATGAACTGGTGCACCTATATTACCCAGAATTGCCTAACTGATTATGTTGATGAGATCTCAAACTCACAAAACAGCAATAGCCCCAAACTCCACATGAAGAACATGTCAACTGTTCTTCTTGCATTTTAACCAGGTACCAATTTAAGCCATTTATAGCCTTTGTCATTATCTGGGAAATTTGACTACATAAACCGGCTGATTTCTAGTAGGTTGAATTAAACGTCTGTATTACCAAATCCTTCTGTGAATATGATGCTCCTTATCAATAAAGGCTGTATCAGATCATGGACATTGGAGAATGAGTAAATCTTTGTACGCACCCATTCAAATGGGATGATTTTTAGACAACAGTTTGGCTGACACAAGGTTTTCTTCCAGAAGGTGGATCCAGAAGGAATAGCATTTCCTCAGAAATAGAAGAGGCAGACTTGTTTAAAACAACTAGTATTAAACCAGAGCACTTGAGCAGCGACCCGACTCCTGAAGAACATCCCAATATGGAGAATTGAAGCACATCCTCAAATAATCATAGATATACACATACACCTTTGCATGTATTTACATCTACGCAAGGAGAACGAATGTATTTTCTGGGCTACCTATATGAAGACTGATGTATTTTTTTGATCTATTGCCCTGTATCTTTTTGCTTCTCTTAACGTACACCCATGAAAAGGTGAACTGTAAGCCTCAGGGAGCCACAAGACTGGAGCTCTCAAACATGGAAAATTGAGGAACTTGGGGACTCATTTGTCCTACAGCAGCTGGAAAGCAGAGCCCCAGCTCTTGCAGAGGTGGGGTCTGTTCATTCTGAAACTCCATCCTCACCTTACTCAAGTTCAGAAAAGATTAAAAAAAATCCCAACTCTAATACACAGGCTCCAAGTTAGTAAGGCAGGAATTTCCACTGGGACAGATTCCCCAGCTGAATGATATCATTTATCAGTCTTTACTGCAATCCCTCCAAAAGAAGCTTCTCTACTATCTTTTTGTTCAGTTTCTTTTTTTTTAAAGAATAATCTCTAAAATATAGTCATAAGAAAATTATCCTGCATTTGTGAGAGAATTACTGTTACACTGATTTTTGTCACATCCTTAAGGCTTTTAGAATCAATAGAGACAGGAGGAGAAAAAAAATCCTCAACTTGAGAATTTTCAGCTTTATTTGTAGGACTTGTATTTGTAAAAGACCTAAAGATGTTGACTATCTAATTTAATTGCCTATGGGCAATACTAGTTACCAAAGAACCACCCAAATATATTTATTAAATTTGGAAAACTCCTTGTTGGAAGTATAACCCAGTAAATGTCAAGAAGTAGTCAGTGCTGCATTTACCTCCTTTTTACTTTTGGAAGAGAGCTGAATTTAGATTCTCTACAGAGCTATACCTCCTACTTAGTACATATTTCCATAACATTGCATGTGGATCAGAGCAATAAATCTGTAAAGTTTATTCACTTTGGGGGATTATTTTATCAAAATATTTCCTCCCTTCTATATGGAGACCAAGTGTCCAATTACAAGTCTCCAGGGGGATGCTGGAAAGAGACAGGCAAGGTCTGGGTTCTCCTGAATGCTGAATATTCATAGACGGTGCCTGCAATGATGTAATTGGATAAATGATATCTAGGCATCCATCTTACACCTATCTAAGATAAACTATGTTTTAAACCAATGTCAATACAAAGACACAGGGTATATTCAAAATATTAGGAGTTCTCCATGAACAAGTTAAAAAGCATGCGAGTGTAAGCGATCAGATAACACAATTCCTGGGCATTAACAACGTTTTTGGCCAGGTGGGATGAATAACTCTTCTTAGAATAAAAACCTTGGTATATCTACCATATCTGAACATGCATGGCTTCTGGCTTGGTGCACATTTATCATTTCATTGTATACAATCCCACCTGACTGGGCTGCACCATTTAACAATTCCTTCTAGACATATTGTTCTATAGTCCTTTGACTGTCCAGGGCTCTCCCAAAGTAGCTTTAACTTCACATCCTATTTTTGCAGCTGAAAGATCTAAATGTGATTGGCTGACTGTTTGTCAGCAAATTAAGTGACAATACCAAGATTGGAGCTTACGCTGCTCTTTGGCAGACCAAAATTTCACTACAGATTAGGAGAGTGCTCTCTCTGACACCTATCACATTTAATTCACTAGTCACAAATAGAGTTTCATGATACGCCAGATGTTTCTACTATCCTATCGTAGAAAGTAAACTGCAAAAAACCCAATTACACTTTCTTAGGAGGTTTCCACCCCTTATCTGAGAAGTGGCAACTGGTGATGTGTGCAATATTAATTATCTGCAAATATGAAGCTAAAAAGGTTAATTTAAATTCATTATTATTCTAATACTTCAAATACCACATTATTTCCCCATCTGCCAAGGGGTATTCTTCTAATATTTCAAATACCACACACTTCCCCATCTGCCAATGGGCCATGCAGGTCCTCCTACACAGAGCAAAGCATGTAGATCAGGCTATTAAGAACAAAACCCCTCGGTTTATTCCACCGGCACCTGAAGTAGCTTCCTTTTCTATTGAGGTTCTTGTATTATGCCTTGTACCATCTAATTCAGAACGTTATTTTCCTAAATCTCTCATTGATATGAATAGGATTTAGTGTATAAACAGGAGACAACAGGCCTGCTAATACTGTAGAAGCTGTTTGTAGTCACGTAGTGAAAAAATCTTATATACAGATTTTTGCTTCCTATAATAACTTCATAAACGACATGCAACTACAGCTTATAGTGTGTGCAGTGCCATAACTCACAATGTATTTAAACACAGTAACTCAGAGGTGATCTTGGGTTCCTCAGCTGTATATACCTCGCTACAGCAAAAAGCAAATCCCCTCCTTCTCAAGCAATAAAAGACAAAGCGAGAGCAGCGAACTGAAGTATCAGCGGTTGTTCCAGTTGCTGTGATTTGGATAGGAGGCAATGACAGAAAGCAGTGTCACTGCACAGAGGTGCCAGCGGAGGCTACAAGTTAGTAGGAGAGATTAAATCGGCATCCTCAGAGATTTGAGTATAAGGGAGTTAAGAGCTGCCCTCCTGGGAAGGATTTACCCCTGGCAGTGGCACCCAGAGCTCACCCACACAGTCGGGGAGCACCCTAGGAAGAGCCCTGGGAATCTGGCACCTTTCAAGGTCGCACAAAACCCAACTGGCTGCGTGCAGAAGGAGTAAACAGAGGCTCTGCTTTTTAAAAACCTTGGTCCAAGTATTGTCAGGATTATCTCATCATATCTATATTAATTAGCGTAATTATTGGGCAGCATATATGCCTGTGCGGAATCTCTGTGGAAGATGCTACTTATTGTATTCACGATTTTTTTTTGTTTTGCTGTTCAAGAATAAACATAACCTCAGGGTGGAAAAGAGACGCTGCAGCTATAATTTATTCATTACCTGCCTTTAAAAAATGGGAGTATTTACAACTCCAAGAATGTGAGGTAAACAATTAAGGAGGTGCTGCTGTTTGCTGTTGCTTAGGGGTGATGGAGCATGCAGTGCGTGACATGAGCAATTACTGGAGCCTGGTGAAAGTTTCTGTGCTGGCATACAAAGGTCTCCGTGTTGATTTGAAGCACCTATCCAAAAATAAAATCTGCAAGAATTAGTTGCCAAATCTAGCAAAGCCCCAAGCTTAATTGAGCAATACTTACCAAGGGATAACAGAACAGTCCAGCCCACATTTAAGAGGTTTACACATAAACAGCAAAGACATTAAGCCCTTTTCTTTACTCTGGAATGATGTTAGAGACAGTATAAATACTGCAGCTGTGGTGTCTATAACACAGGAACGCACTCTGTCTAGACACAAGAGAAATTTATTTTTTCCTTTCAAACACTTCCCTCAGTCCTAATTTCTAACCCAATTGCTCTCCAGTTCTTTCCCAGTGCTAACTCAAGTCACAAGAGAACATTCAAAATCCCTCCTATTCTAATTAAAGAGGGCTTGTCTTGTATTGCTACGAGGACACCTTCTGCCCCCTCCCAGGAAGCTTGATGGTCTCTATTTTGAGAGATCATCAAACTCAAACAGGACAAATGAGTTGCTGAGTCTTTGTTTCTCTTTCTCCTCTACGGTAATTAAAACTGGCAGACAGAAAGAATGCTCAGGTTGACTTTCTTTTATTAGGGCCAGCTAATTAAAGCATGATATTTTGAAAGTGCCTATCACTTTCATATTGGAGGAGGAAATTTTTCAAAATACCTTCAGGATTCAGGACTTCAGGAAACAATGATTAAAAATCTTCTATATTTAGGACCCTGAGTCCTATGGACGAGGAACATGTCTGCAGCGTCTAAGTCGTCTAGCTATTTTGAAAATGCCAGCCTGAGTGCGAAGTGGCAATTTGCAGCCACTAAAAGATAGGAAAGCTCATAGGATGTTCCAAGTGCGAGTCTCCCCCTTGGTAAGGACGTGCAGTTCCCATGCCACTAGCAGGGTAGATGGTCAGCATCTACCCAAATCCTACTTGGCCCCCATATGGATCCTCCCCTCTTCTATCAGATGTGGACCCCCTCTCCAGCAGCTCTTCTTGACAGACAGTGCCCCAGCAACACTTTTTACAGCCCAGCCTCAAAGCTAATTTATAAATTGTAAGAGTAAATTTACATTCCAAAAACTGCACAAAAGTGGCTTTTATCTATTCACAGAACTGCAGGGTGTTTACTCAAACTTTAGCCCTTTTCCCCAGCAGGCATGGAGGCACAGCTACTCTGAAGTTAACGGAGCTGGATGGATTGACACCAGCGGAGAAGCTAGCTCAGGATTTGACTGTTTTAATACTAAACAGATTTCATTTGGACTCTAATTTCAACACACTGTACCTCCCGTCAGGCACCCATTTGATATCCTGCATGGCTAATTTGTACTGAACATAAAATATGCATGTTTGCTGTTGTCTATGGGACTAAAATATTCAACCTACCCATGCATGCTAAAGTCAGGTTCCCCTGTACACTCTGGAGTCATAAGAATATGCTATAATAGGCATACATGGGCATTTGGGAATGCACCCAAAAATTTATAAAAACCTTTTCAACTGCTTACTGAGTCTTTAATTGCAGGCACTGATGTGTTTACTCCCCATGCAATTGCACAACAATTAAAAGATCTATCTGCACGCCTACAAATTCTGAATTTTAGCTCATTCTTCTTTCAGTAAGAACTCAAATCCCACCTGAGCAGGGCAGGAAATCTTCTTGCCTAAGGTTTTTTTTTTTTCTAAAATGAGGAATATTGGAAGTAAATGAAAATGAAAGCTCCTGAGCTACACCTTTCCTTGCCATCATACCAGCAGAGCACACTCTAAGCCCTGGGAATTACATTTCTAGCTGAGGCAGAGACAAAGTCAGATGAAACAGCCTAGTGCCAAGCAGCACTGCCGCCTTGCCGAGAGCTGCAGCATGCTGTCTGCTGGGTTATGTGGCTCTTCCAAGGCAAAAGCAGGCAGCCTGCTCCTCCCGTCTGCAATTTGCTGCGTTTTGGTTATGCTGTGGCAAAAGCAGGGAGGGTTACGCACTGACATCTGAAACAAAATGCACTGCTGTACCTGGTCTGAGTAGGCAAGAGAGTAGAATTCAAACTTTTAAATTAGGGAAATTATTATTTTGCATCAAATTTGCTTCCTTGTTAATTCTCTCCCAACAGTAGCCATAAAAATTCTGTCTGAAGAAAATATAATTTACAGGTCAGATTGAAAAATCCCAAGCTTTAAACTCTCAGGAGAAGCCCTATCCTTATCCAGGCATCCAGTATTCAGAGCAGAAGCCAAGGGGAATCTGTTCCCCATCTCTTCTGGTGGGTAACCTGACCGTCACCTGAAGCTGTTAATAGCCCTGAGGTTCCTCGCCTAAATATTTCTTGCCGACTCTAATCAGGATAAAAAACTTCTGAAAAAAATGAGGCTCCTTCTTGTTTTAACTCTAACGGGCATGGCAAAATCTTTTAATTGGCTCTGCCAGCCCCATTGCGCTGCCAGGAAGCCCTATCACCTCTTCAAGCTCAGGGAATAGAGCAATCCTGGGACTTAGCGCATCCCCAACAAGACAAGTACCTCCAAAGCACATCCCTCGGTTTGGATGCCTGAGGAACAAGGTAGGTCCAACACTGGCCAAAGACCCAGACTTTACAACTGACTTCCCAATGGCCTCGAGTGAGTCACTTTAAAGGCAATCTTAGGCTCCTCCTCTACTTCACCTTCCTTTTTCAAATCTCATATAGCATTAGTGTGGATCTTGCACTTTTGAAAAGCAGGAACCATCCTGCTTCTGGCTCAATTCCTTGCAGTAAAAACACAGGTGAGGTTTGACAGAGAGTATTCTATTTATCCTGGCAATAACTGGCAACTGCTCTATGACTAACATGTTAAGACTGGCAAAATGAGGCAGCCAGAATAAGGACTCAAGAAGGGCAAATTGAAGAAAGGAAAGCCTGAGCCTGAAAGGAAAACCTGCAAAGGTGGAAAGGCACGTGGGAAAAAAATCTCTGCCAGTTCCCACTGGCTGAGAGCTCAGGAGCAGCCGTGGAGTCAGAGAAACGTTGCGGTTTCAAACTGCACCAAGCTTCACCTGATAGAGTCAGAGGTCCAGGTGCTGATTGGACATGTCGTTCACGATTAAATGAAGAGTGGCACCAGCAATCTCACCAGTGCAAAGGAGCACCAGAAAACACTGTTTACCTTATAAAATGGAGCTATCACCAGGTTATGGGGGCTGTTGCAACTGTTTTGCTCTTTAGAAAATACGATATGCAATCTCACTTCATGATGTGAGTTTTTTTCCTTCCAAGAGAAAAAATATTGACATACAGTGAGATACGCATCTTAGCCTTTAAGCTATATCATATATATGTGTGTGTCATGATATCTTACATGATAACTAGGCTAGGGCAATTATTTCAACCCGCTGTTAAGAACGTAAACTTATCAAAGACTTTGCACTGCAAGGTACCAGAACATCTCAGCAAGTCAATAATATTAAGACAAACTGCTACTCCTATATTCCACTCTATATTCAAACGATAGCCTACATAACTTTCACTGTTAAGCAGTCTGGCTAGCAAGAGCCCTCCATCCTGTCAGTACAATCTATATTTATTTTTTATAAACAAATGTTCTATGATTAATTTCTCTCTCCTAAAATAGTGCGATGATGAAATCTATGATTTAATTCCTCTGCAGTTATAGCTCTGACTACAGCCTAGAGTTCAAAATATTCTTTGTCAACTATCACAGGCTCTACTGAGCATAGATCTTTTGCTGCCAAAGATTTCACATGAAGTTGAATTTTAAGTACTAGAAGTAGATTAGTTTGGCAAATGGAAGTACTATTAGGCATTCAACAACTGTTCACACACAGCCTGGAACATAAAAATTGAGCTGATGAAACCGACAGCTTGACAGAGAAAGAAGGAGCATGAACACATCACCGTCATCAATTTTTTTTTTCCAGAGAGAGCTCTGAGACAGCAAACAAAGAAAATATATCACCCACCAGCTAATAACAAAGAAAGCAGGTTGGATTTAGATTTGGTTCAAAAACAGCGCAGGCTAACAACACACCACCTCTGTGTGACAAGAGATTACTCTGGATCTGATCCAGGGTATAGCAGAGGTCCGTGATCACAGCACCTATCAATGATTTTTCCCTCAGTCAGTAATGAGCTCCTCTTTTTCTCAAGGCTTCAGACCTTAACTGAAAAGTTAAAATGCTGTAAAGAGATTTTTTTTTTTTTAGTTGTCTACAATTCATAAAATACTTACCTTGCATAAAAAATCCTTCATGTTCAAATCACTGAGACAGTGATGGGTTTTAAGGGTCTAGCATTCAAAAAAAATTGTAAGGGTCTACTCTTCAAATGGAGAAGCCCTTTTTGTAGGCATCCAGAATTGCCTCTGTATTTTTGTGGTTATAGTATGATCATTAACTGATGCACGTGTATCTCCATCTAAATGCAGATTCAAGGTTTCTGTTTAAAACAGGTGATGCACTAGCACCAGCAATGCAAATTTCTTCATGCTGTATGGGCAACATGCGTCTTCCCGGTTCTCCAAAAACACATCTTGAAGGGGTATTAGCTTCTATACCCAAACGCCTGGTCTCTACTGAGTTCAGCACTAGCATCATGACCTCATTTTATCTCTGAAGCTGATAATTGATTTCTTTTTACTGAAACCATGAACCTTGCTGCTATCCATTCTAGACTAGCCTGGATTTAAACCACTGACAGAGATGATGGCTATTTCTTAATCCTACTAACAATTTTCTGAGCTGTGCATTGCTTCTCCTTCCCCTTCATGTTTGAGATACAGCTAACGTTGTATGTTTGGGATATATCTAACGTTGTTTTAGAACCATGGAGAGTGCAATAGTAACATTAACAGAAGAGGCGTGATTAAGTAAAGAGACGCCTCTGCTTCTACATGCTCGTTTTCAGAATGGTTTAATTGAATTTCCTGACATGAAGAGAGCTATTTCTGGTCATCTATTCAGTGCATGTTGCCTTGGGAAAAAGTCTGCAGTAGGATGCCGTAGTCAGTTTTAACAACACAGACGTGGAGCAATATTAGAAGGGTAAAAGGGAAAAGTAGGCCTGTGTAATTTTCCCTCTTACAGAGGTAAGTACTACAGCACAAACTGATCATCACAAACACAACAATTTCCAGAGAAATCAGACATGCAAAAACAGCACAGATCTTATGTCCCAGCGAGTAGTGCACTGCAAAACCCTTAATGTGACAGTACTATACATATTTTTCAATCATGCTACAAATTCTCTGCAACAGGCCTAGTGCCATAGCATGAGATGTTCCAAGAACATCAACAGATTTGGTTCTGCATTTCTAGAACTTCCCCACTTGTCTACTCTTGTTCACATTTTGCTTTTCTATGTGAAAAAATGTGTGTTCATTTATGTTTCTTAAACTAACTCTCACTTTGATACCTAGCAAAAAGAGAATAAACAAGCCAAAATAACACGTCCGAAAACACTGGCCACTAAACTACCGTGCAGCAAAAATAAGGCAGATATTTTGAGACATGCTCTCAGTACACAGCCTTTCAGGCAAGATTCATTTTCTCAGCAGCTCTCCTTTAAAAAAAAAAAAAAAAGAAGAAAAAAAAAAAGAGTCTAGCACCACTGCCAGAAGGTCAACAAATTCAGGCTATTTGAATTGGTGGGATGGGAATAATGCACTGCAAGGGAAAGAAGCACGGCACAACAACTTCCCAACAGCAGCAATAGCTGGTTTATAGTAATATAAGGTATCTTGTTTGCCTGCGGACCTTAGATGAGCCAACATTTTTGCAGAGTAAAGCAGCACACCACAACTACAACAGTACATTTGTTCACAGGTGCTAGCTCCCATATATAAAAATGGCTCACAAACACACCTTCAGGACAAGCTACCAGGCAAAGTGAGAGCCTAAGCTCAGGAAATGTGACATCTGTTCAAGAGATCAAAGGGCAGAAGAATTAGCGTTCCAGATCCTTCACTCCAACTACCACTCTCAACACCCACCAGTATTTCTTGTTCTAGTTGTGTGTCAACAAACACAGGGCTTGAGTAGGTGGCTTCTCAACAGGCTTTGGTTCTGACTTCCTCCAGCACTCAGATTCGGGACGAGGGAGAAGAGGAATCTCTACAGTAGAAATTTCAAGAACAGCTAAGAGTATTTTGCCGTGCAAAAATATTTGTGCTGCTTCTTAAAAAAGTTCTGGAGAAGCTCTCATCCTTATTTCAAAAAGTTATGTTCTCTGTCCCCAACTGAGATTATATATTTTCATACCAAAAAAATTCCATAATAAGCTTTAAATTGTTATAAAATGTACATGAACGTGATCAGATGAGGGAACAAACAGCTTCCCTTGGGGTACCGCAGTAAGAAATGAAGCACTTGTCATTTTGCTCTATAAACACCTGCATTAGAAACACATTTGCATCAGCAAAACAAACAAATACCTTTTCCACAATCCCAGACATTGGCTGGGAGTAGATGCGGAAGGATGCTAACTCAATGGGAATTCAAAAGTGCCCAATACCTCACAGCTGAACTGTGGTGTGTTGTGGGGTCTGACCCGAAGCAATAAAAACCTGCCTGTGTCTTGGATTTTTGCATAGGCAGACACACAAACCCACCATGAATAATAGATATCTCTATCTTGCTTCTAAGACTAAGCTCATGCTTTTCATGTGTAAAAAATAAGTGTGTTTCAGCACTGGCTGTTCTGGTGACCTCCATGAGACTTTTAATCAAATCTTGCATATAGCTGGGGCTTCAGAGATTATTTGATTTCTTCTCAGGAAAGAGCGAGACAGCTCTTGTTTCAATTAATATTTCAATCTCACAGAACACTGCATAATCAAAAAATGTAAGAGGCCCCTGCAATTTCAAAAAATTGAACTCAGTAATTAAAATAAAGATTAAAAATATCATGGAATCCTTAGGTGGCCATAGCAGTATAAATACACCTCGAGATACCATAGCAACACTTCCTCTTTTATTATTAAATAAATTAAGTATCTTGCAGGCTCGTAAAATGCCAGTCAACGCAGACGTATTTTGGGCATCGCTCCATAGAGCACGTTCCTCCGCTGCTCCTCTTCTCTTGAGCTTGTCATATTGAAACACTAGAGGTCAGGCTCCCAAAGAAAACTAACCACTGCTCTGGTATAAATCCATGAGGAATTATGGGACTTGGACTTTATTGCATTCCGCAGCGGCACTGGAGATGCAGCGATCAGCAGAGTGCCAGGCTCAAACCACACAAAGTCACGCCAGGGCATCAGGCTGTGGGAATGGTTTTGTTCTTAAGCCAATCTTCTCTGAGTATTTGGCTGATGGGGATTGAACCAGCTAGGCAAATAGGAATTTTGCATTATATTCCACAGGCACCTGTGTGAAGCCTAGAGAGCTGTCAAGCTCAGAGACTGAATAAACAAAAAGTTCTGCTGTATTTTTCCCAGGACAGAGAATTCAGCGTCACCTTTTTGGCCATCATAGATTCACAGGAATTTCCAGAAAGATAAAGGGGCTAGCAGCAAAAGAATTATTTATTAAAGGTAACAAAATACTGACTGGCCCATAAAGAGAAAAGCTGCATTTCTTGCACAAAGAACAGAACAGTGCTTTTTTTTCTTTGCTTGTTATAATTAGCAGTGTTGCATTTACCAAGGATAAATCATGCATGACCAACCTGATCACCTATTAAGTGAAAACGAATGAATTTGGGGACAAGGGGAGAGCGGTGCACATCATTTACCTCAGCTTTAGCTTTTGACACTCTCCTCCAAAACAATCATATATTCAAGTTTGTACATTACACTGGATGCACAGACAACTACACGGATTGAAATCTGGTGCGATGGGCAGGCTCAGAGGGCAGAGATTCACGGGTCATATTCTACCTGGAGGCAGCAAGCAGAGTACTCCTGGGACCTGTCCTGGCATCTGTCCTCCTTCACGTCTTCATCTATGACCTGGAGGAAGGAAGCCATGGAGGCCACTCTCATCCAGCTTGCACACAACACCAAGTCGGTGGTGGTGTCGGGGGAACGTCTGATAGACTCAAGGGCAGGATTGATGTTCAGAGGGACAGAGGCAAGAACGGGCCAACAGGAACCCTGTGAAACTCAACAGGGACCAATGCCCAGTCCTGCACCTGGGAAGGAGGAACCCCCCGCAAGGACACAGCCGACAGCTCCGTGGAGAACGAAGATTAGGTCTTGGCAGATGTTGACCTGGTTGCACGCCGGCAAGGACTCCTGGCATCAAGGAAGGCCAACAGCATCCTGGGCTGCGTTACCAGCAGCACAGCCAGAATATCAAGGGCAGCGATTCCCAGCACTTGTTACACCACATCTAGAATGTGGCATCCAATTTTGGGACCTTCAATACAACTCAAGTATCAATAAACTGGAAGAAGTTCAGTGGAGGGCCGCTGTGATGATTGGAGTCTGGAGCACTTGCCCGGTGAGGAGAGGCTGAGGGACCTTGGGTTTGTTCAGCTTGGAGAAGGGATGGTTTTGGAGGAAGGAATAGCAGTCTGCCACTACCTCTGACAATGTTACAAAGAACACAGAGCCAAGACTTTCACAGCACTGTGGGAGGATGAGGGGCAATAGGCATAAATTGAAACAAGAAGGGTTACACCTGGACACAAGGAAAAACTTTTTTACCCTAGGACAATCAAGCAGTGACAGAGGTTGCATGGGGATATGCAGTCTCCATCACTGGGTGTTTTTAGGGTCCAACCGGACAAAGCTCTGAGTAGCCCGACTTCTCTGCCCAGCTGACTTTGCTTTGAGCTGGAGTTTGGACTGAAGAACTCCTGAGGTCCCTTCCAACCTGAATGGCTTTATAACTTTTCATTTCAGGATATGCTGTTTAAAAAGTCTCTAAAGGACCTTCCCTTCTTTCACCTTAACCGTGAAACTACACAGAGTTTCCCAAATAGGGGGATTATAAATTAGGAGATCTCAGTTCCAGTCCTTACTCTATCATTACTCTGCAAGGCAATCACTCCTCCTGTTTCAGGTTGAAAGGCTTTACACAAAGGCAAAGCCTTATTAGATAGCTCTGACCTGTGCTTCTCATCCCAGGGAACAACCACAAGCACTTTAGGGTGGCAGGAGCCACTCCACCTCAACATGCAACGGCAGTTCAAGAGTCCACAGCAACTCTACACCAGACATCAGGCCAGGAGGTGAGGCAAAGTAATGAAGCCATTTGAAAATGAAATATCAGCACAATAGTAGGACAACTACCAGAACAGAATTGCCCAGACTGAAAACGGGTCAGAATTCAGGGTGAGAAACCTGTTTCGACAAGATCATTAGTCATTAAGGTCTCAGATAACTAAGTGCAGGGGAAGGGCAAGCCCTGCTGAACCCTGGGATCCCCGCAGCCTCCTGCCACCTACTAACCAGGCTCCATTTTGCTTATTTTTCTCAGCCCAGTAGAACTGCTGCCTGCGGCGTTTCCTTTGTTTGCTTATTTGCTCACTTTGCTGAACAGCCTTTTCATCTCCAGCCATTTCATTCTCCCACCGTTTGCCTTTTCCATCACTGTTTTTACGCTCAATTAGCTCTCCATTCTCCATCCCTTCTCCCCAGACAGGCATCACTGCACTCCTTGCTGGGCCATAACCACCCACAAATCTCTCTGTCACCTCCAGCTCTTCCAGAGCTAATGACCAGAACGGACCACGTGACGATGCCGACGACATCCCACCTCACCTGTGAGCTGGTGAGACAAGCAGCAGGTCTTCTGACAGCAACGTGCTAGAGCACGTATATCCTCTAGCTGCCAGATAACCATCAGAACCGCTAAATGTTAGTGACTGCTTCCTAGAGTAACGTCTAAATTTCTCATTTCATGACGCCATGAAAATTAAGGTGAAAGGGAGAGAGAGAGACAGAAAAGGGACAAGGCTAAATGGAACTATTTTCATATGCAACGTGTCTAAATTAGGATGTGGGAGAGAAAGGATGAAGAACGAGCAAAGGATATTTTATCCCCAAATGGAAGTAAAGAACATTGTAACTTCTAGCCAAAAAGTAATGAAATGCACTGTTTTGTTGCTATCCTCCAGATCTCAGCTGAAAACAAAAATCAGCACAAATCCACTGCCGACGCAGTAGCCCACATGAGCTAAAGCATCAGATGTTTTATTATAAGGAAACTGTATTTTTAGAAAGGCAGAAAATCTTTGTATTTTGTTTTCCCTTTTTTAGTGCCTTCTTTCCTCATTTTACAAAACCTTATTACTTAAACTATGCATTTGGGATCTGTATTTGGGATGAGAGGCATAAAAGCACAACTTCAGCGAGGCTGCATGTCCTGAAATCCTCTGCGAAGCTGGGTCTTACCGATCCTGCCTAACACAAGGGACAAACAACATAAACGTGTCTCAGGCTTGGCAAGAAATTGCCTCGATAATCAGGTCTAGCACCCACAGTGGGATCATCTAAGAAAGAAGGCTAAGAAAGAGCTGTGGAAGTAGATGGAAAAGACGACAGACAGGAAAGCACTACAAAAGACACTTCCTCCCTCCCTGCATAATTTAAGCCATGTATTTGTGAAACATAGTGAAGGTCTAATTATGTTAGCTTGTAATGAACACTTAATTGTAATTAGCTACAGTTTCAAGCTGGAGGGAACAATTATTTTCATTACTGCTAATTAATGTACAGGATGCTGTGTAAGATTTTTTTTTTTTTTCCTAATTCTAACAAAGTGACCTCACCCACTTCATTGCTTTCCTCTTTTAATATGGCAGGTTTCAGCTCTGCCTTCTCTGCTGCTCATCACAATCCCATTCCATTTATTCTTTTGCTTTCATTAGTCCTTTCAAATTTTCAAGCTGTGTAATTTCTATCCATATCACAAATACAGCGTTAAAGTATTTAGGCATTTTTCTTAGCATAGGTGTGTACTCCCACTAACTTCAATGGGTTTCTCGGAACTGGACTTCAAAGAACTTCATTTCAGCAGATATTTTCCTGAAAATTGTTTTTTCAGTGTTTTTTATTTTCTTCCCCCCCTTCCCCAAGGCATGTAAAAGAAAAAAATTATCCTTTTTTTTGGCTGAAACATTTTGATTTTCAAAGTTATACTGGAAAAAAAAAAATCAATCTTTTTCACACATGGGAAGAGTGAAATGGTCAGGTGAAGTTATTCATATGGACAAGAAGTAGTTGAATACAGGGCTTTTTTTTCTAGGATTAGTTGTTGTATGGCACCCAGAACTACCATCGTGCGAACCATTTCCTGCATTTTTCCATTATTTTTAGTTTCTTATCTTCAAATCAGTGGCGATGTGCCATCCTCACTGAATCAATTATCAGCTCTTTCCTCTGCTGTCTTCTCCTGACAATCAAGAACTGGGACTATGGAGTCAGGTTCAGCTTCACGTCTTTGATATCTTCCTGGTAACATTTTAAAACAGTCTGCTATACGATCATCCAGCAATTACCTTCTTATGCCTCTTTGTCCTTGGGGTTGAGGAGGACTGTTTCTAATTCTTGGGAAAGTTGATATGAATTTGGCCACATAATTCCCAACAGCTGTATTATTATTATAGCAGAAAATTATAGTCTTTTACCAAACCTAGCACATTCTGAACACACAGAATGCAGGCAGCACTACTCAGCACGTTTCAGCTTGGCAATCCTTTCAAAAAAAACAAAATTTGCATTTAAAATTGGCTTTTCCTGATTTGCGGCATAATGATAGGCCAATGGGAGAAAGCTTGCATTCCTTTTGTGTTTCATCTAGATTGTATAAACAGAAAGATTACATTGTCCAGAGAGTATTTTTGAGAACTATTGAAATCCACTGAAACAGTCAGAACTCACACACATGCTTGGTACCATTTCAAGGCAAAAGGAGTCCAGGATTTTTAAGCATATATGCCACAGTCTTACATGTTACACTGCTATTTAATTCAGTTAATGAAACAACAACAACAACAACAAACCTGGGAAGGATATAAACACTGACTTCTCAAGGCATAAACTAGACTCTACTAATTAGAGATGAGGATGACATCAAAGGGGAGGGCATTACCTTTCCTTACATGTCCATCTGAAGCATGTGGTACTGCCTATTACTGTTGGGTATGGATACCAGAGCAAATGGACCACATGGTAAATCCAGTGCAATGATTCCCATGTCTTCTGCTAGTCATTGCCATGTAGGAGAAAGAGGAATTTGATCTCTGTCCTCATATGCTGCAACTAAATCCAGGCATATTATGGCCTTTGAGAACCCTTGCAAAAAATCTCACTACAGTGAGCCTAGAAAAACAATTAACATCTCTCTGTAACTGCTAAACAACAGGAACAACCATCCCTGACATAATCCTGTAACAGTCTCTGCTACTCTATATAGGTAAGAGCCAGACCTGGTTTTCGGTCTGCAGTAAGACCTTATGCAAACCATCAAGGCTGACACTGTTAAACAGGTCGGTGCTTGCCACAACGCAGGGCAACGAATCGTTGAATATTGAGCTGTAAGGATTGCATAGCTTACTACTAGGAGACACCAGGGTCAGAGAAAACATTCCTCAGGGATGGTTCAGCTCACTCAGTTCAAGTACAACTTACAGACCCACTGAAGGAGCACGTTTGTTTTCATAGAGTAGGACCCACCACTTTACAGACATCCGTATTTCAGGACAGCCAAAAAGCCCTTATGTGAAAACTAGTTCTATTGAATGTTACCTTATGTGATAAACCCACAATAACCTGCCATAACGTAAGTTAATGTGAAACGCAGTTTTAATATTTTGTGTTTCTTTCCTACTGCATCTCCTACCTCGGCTTCTGTTTGTTTGGAGCGGTTTTTCAAACCAGTTTCCCCACACTGCTGACAGTAATGAATAAAGAAGCTCCAAAGGCGCTCGGAAGAAGTATTTGAAATCCTCTACAGCAATATGTAGGTACACTAAAATAGCTCACAGCACTCAGGCTATTACCAGGAGGCATGTTTTAATATGACAGATGCATAGCAGCTCATCTTCTCCAAAAGCAGGGAAGGGAGAGAAGGAACACCAAGTTCTGCGAGCACTTTGTGACATCCCCGATTCACGTAATCCACAAGCTAATGAGAAAAGGAATATGCAGATTCCCCCGGTGAAGTCCCAAGCAGCTAATATGATATGTCCACTCTTCCTATAGTTTTTTAATTAAAAGAAAAAACCCACTAGTCACTGAAGATACCATTAGATTTCCCTGCAGCTTCTGAATAATTCTGTGATTTTGTCCTTGACAGGAGGTAAAGGAATAATGCACGTCGTGAGGGCCAAGCCCATTTCAAGGAAAGAGGCCTTTTCTGCAATTTTTTCCATGGATAATTCAGAAACCAGATTCTGTGAATTAAGGTCAGCAAATCAAGTGACATAAAAAGAAAATGAAATCAAAAGCTGTGCTGTTATAATACCTGAAGTGCAATGCAGCACTCCTTACCCTTGAAGCATTAACACCAACATGCAGAAAGCAGCACAAGTAGAAAGACACTCTATACTTTGGTTATCTGCTTGAGTGTTACTATGCTGAAATACAATATACAAAACCATGTATTTACCACTACATATTTATTGCGGTGACTACACTACCTCTGGTAGGATGGAAAGAGAAGCCCTGACACACAGCCTGAAAAACATTATCTGTCCCATGTGAAACCCTGTCGTAAAGGTGTCTTCAGTTGCTGGAAATCTGGAATGAAATAAATTTTCCGGCCCTAGACAGTGGAACAGCTCCTCAGGAGCCTCTGTGCCCAGCACAAGCCTGGTCCCTAGCACATGAGCACCTGGGGAACCTTGCTATGGCAATTTAAGACGCTGCTATCTACTCTTCCCCTCGGTAGGAAGGATGCATTGGACAGTGAACCATGCCCAAACAGCCACCACGCCAGTCACAGCATCTCAGTCCTCACCAGAGACAAAAAAAAAAAAACCAAAAACGAGATTTGAACAGACGCGACAGATTTTTTAACCATAGTAGCCACCGAAAACACAGACGTGTTTCGGTATCAGCCTGCTGCTCTGCGTTGGGGCAGCAGCTCTGACACGAGTCCATCCTCAGAGGGGCAGGAGAAACTCATCCTGCTATTTCCAGATGCACAGTGTCCGTAAAAGCCTCAGGAAACTCTGGGCAGAACTGCAGAACTTGGGTCTTCTATGGCTCCACTGACACACTGTCTTCCAAATTAATTAAACTCTGCTGTGACTCAATTAGCGATTTAACCCATAAAATTTAAGAGATCTTTCTACCTACAGCATGGCTGTGAGGAGCAATAGATCTACTCCTCCTGAGTCCAAACAATGGGAACAAAATTATGGGGTTTATTTACTTTTCCCCCTTTATTGCAGCATAGCCTGAGAACAAAGGAAAAAGCAGCAACTTCAGATCGGTATCAGAGGGTACGTCAGATCACGCAGCTTCTGAGGAAAACAGAATGACAGCCGAGACAGCAAGGAGAATTCCCTGGCCTGTGTCACTCAGATTCCTTACATTGTTTTCACAGTTTTTCATGTTTATTTTCATACATTCTAGAAGCACAGACCTCTGCAGTTGCCACAAATCTTAATTATGGAAGAATTCCTATTTTTGGAGGGACAACAACACAGCCCGTATCACTCACAGGGTTCAGGCACTTAAAAGGAAACTGCACTCCTCAGGCATGTTTAGTAGCAGGGCTAGGGAAAAAAAACCAACAAAGTAGGGATGAGTTTAAAAGTTTCTAGCAAGTTGAAGTACTAGCAAGCAAAGGGAGGCTGTGGGAAACTCTTCTGACTGATACTTTCAAAATCTGGTTATGGGCCAAAAGGGATCGTACTATATACGGAGTTAAGATTTGATTGCTAGTTTAATTAATATCTTGCCAAAGTGATTTTAAATTCATTAGTTATTAGCACAACTGCAATAATGCTAACACTCATAGTCCACAATAATATAGAAAAGCATCGTACAGTTAAAATTGTTACATACACAAAAAATCCTCTTAGTAATATCTAATATCTGCACCTTTTCTATGGTATTATGTTCACCCTTCCAGTGTCCATCTGTTTGATGGCTTCGTTTTTCCTCAAGCAGAGTGAGGGTACAGCTGACGACAAGTCATCAGCACCCTGAAGTCTTCACGGGTAATTCAATGTTCACGGTGCCAGTCCCTCCTTCCTCAGTCCTCAAATCCACTAAAGGGTCATTTTCATGTTTTCTTGACAGAGTCTGTTTATATGATCTTTCTTTCCTTTGATTCCCAATTATTTGTTGGGGTTTTTTTTTTGTTGTTCTCTGTTACCCCTACACTGGCTTTACCCAGTGACAAGCCAGCTCTCCTGTAGTGACTGCTAACTGGAACCTCCAACATCACCTTGCCTTTTCACCCTGTTACACAATCTTTTATTTTTACAGATGGTTGCTTGCTATTACTCTAAAATAAAGCTAAACTGAAGCCAAATGATGCCATGATCACCTGACTGCTGGACAATCACAGCTAAAATCAGCCTGGCTGGGGCAAGCCCAGAGAGTCCCTTGCACCATCGCGCCAATACGAAGCCTGCAGCCTTGGACTAGGAAGGACAAAAATCCGATTTGCTGGGCTGTGACTGTTTTGATCAAGTCTGATCCATTGCATGTAAAACTTTAAAAGCTAGGAGACAACAGGTTCTTTTACAAGAAGTGCCCAAAAGCGTTACAGCCCATGCTTTAACGAACTTTGGGGTAGGTGGCCCTGTCTGTTCTGCAGTAGCAGCTGCTGTTCTCGGTAGGTTATTAAGATAATCCCGCTCAAAGTCGAGCTCTCAGCTAACTTACTGCAGGTCGAACTTCACTTTTAGCATCTCCTCAGGGCAGCCGTAGACAAATGACACGTAGCAGGGTGAAGGTTTGGATTAAGGCCACCTTTGCAATCCCAAATTCCACTCACATCCTGAAGGGAGGAAGAGTCTTCCCCTACTTTGCCACTTCATGCTGATGAGGGAAGCCACCAGCGATCCCTAAGAGAAAGTATTTCTGCTTACTGCAAGGTGTAAGGGACTTCCCCAGGAGCTGGAAAAAGTTGCTCCTATCCAAAGGAATTACTAACAGCTGGAGAGCAGGCCAGGAGACCTGGCACCAGCAGCCAGAAGATGTAGTCACTTCTGTTTATTAGTATGGCTTGGTAGAGTACACCTTCGTGTCCTAAGCTTGAAAGCTTTTCTGAAGTGATCAGAACTCCCTTCTCGCCCTCAGTAAGTGTAAGGCTGAGATTTAGCCACTGTGAAGTTCGAACATTGTATTTTCACAGAAGACATGGTTTGCTGTTGAAAAAAATGCCCCATTTTGGCATCATCATACTGCGTATTTATATCCCCATCTCTTTTAATTCGGCTGTAAAAGATTGTTGAAAGCTTAGATCTAAGTGAATCTCGCTTTCCAGGGTAAATTGGGGTTGAAAGATTCCCAGTTGCCAGCAGGAAGGCTGGAATTTGAGCACCAGTGATGGGAACAACTGTGACCCAAGTTCTCCCAGGTAATTCTGAGCCTCACTCAGATTTTAAGCCTTCCTATTCCCCACCAGCTTTTGTGGATAATTATAAGGCCCCGTTACAGTCACAACATTTTTTATTTTTTTTACATTGCTAATCCGTAAAACACTATAAAGGAGAAATAAAAGATTGAATTTTAAAAAAGGGTTCAACACAAAGAACTAAGTATGTGGTTAATTTAACAATGTCCTTTTAAGTTCCCCTGATAATGTATGACTGAAATCCAACAAAAAAAAATTTACTCTTTATTAAGGAAGTGTCCCTTGCCCTTCACCGCAGGATTAGTCTAACTCGCCTGTCTCCTCAGGATCTTACGGCTGTCTCGGATGCAGAGACCTTTTAACTTGCCAGGCAGTGTAAGATCTAAACCTCTTTCCTAGCAAATGGCTTAAATAATTCTATTCTGTAAGTTATGAAAGCCTAACAGTCTCTCCTGATCTCATCTGCTCACAACTTTAAAGTGTTTGAAACCTTAATAAATAAGCCTCCTCTGATTCCCACACACACGCTACATTAACACAAGTGCCTCAATGATCAGGTCTGCCGTGAGCTGCCGCGGTCTGAGATGAGAAGGGATGTGTGTTCGCTGCAATTCCCTGCTCTTGCTACAGCAGGAAAAATATCGGAGCAACATCCCTCGCTGCTCATCAGCACCCTGACCGCAAGACCATAAACCAAGGACAACCTACATCACACTTTCGACCAAAAAAACCTAGGGACTTTTCTCTGTCACTTCAGCTCGGTATCACATCCCTGGAAGATCCAGTGTTTCAACAAGATTTCTTTCTTAATTACGATCTGTGTTACGTACTTTTCTAAGTTTTTTGGCTTGGTGTGGTGGGTTTTTTAAATGATCTTTACTGGATGATGGGCATTAGGATCCTATAAGCACTTCCAAAGATAAAGAGAGAAGACAACAAGATCAAGGTTTAAGTCAGTAGAAGGCATCTAATTATTTTTGAAATAACTCTTGTTGTTCTTGATGAGGGCTTCTGGCAGTACCATTTCTCTGAGGATTTACACAGAACAGCAAAACTAACTCAAATCCAGTTGTGCTGGGATAATATAGCACCCATTCAGTTCCAAAAATTTGAGGACCAAGCCTGCATTATCTCCTATCTCCTCAGAGAAGTTAATACACCCTGAGATTCTTTTAGAAACATCAGTCTTCACTGCCAGAATGAACTAAAACCTCCTGTAGGAAGGAGTTGGTGGCCAGCACTATCCAATGCAGCATGTACTAAGAGAGCCATTCCTTGAGCTTACCTCCCTCCAATGCATCATCTGCTCCCCACGAAGACAGAACACATCTCGCACAACGACAGTTTATTGGCCTTTCACATCCTACGAGGTCAGCAAAACCTTCTCCAGAACCTAGGGCAAAATTATACAGCTCAATTAAGGAAAAATCCCAAATAAATCCCAGAAGATCCTGAATATATCCATTTCCACTCATCTATTGATAAATCACAGCAATATTAAAGAGGTAGAGTATACAGATGTTTTATTTAAGCTTTATTAGAACTGAAAGTTATAGTGATTCCTTTGTTTCCAAGGATTATTGATTGGGCTACAGACCAAATTGCCATACTGTCAGCTTCAGCAGCCTAAAAATTTCACCTGTATTGGTGATTTTCAGAGGCCAAAAAGCTAAATTTACTGCTAAAACAACAGAGCCCTGTTAAATTACAACAGCAAGGAATGCAGCACCAAAACTCAATGAATTGGATTTGGCTTGAATCACAGAGCTGACAGCCTCTGTCTCTCAAATCACCTTTCAGCAGATCAGCAAACAGGCAGTGACAGAGCCCAGCAGCATCCCAGCTCTCCTGTGCCAGAAGGGAAGGAGCACTGAGAGCAAAATAGGGATGTGAAAACCTGTCAGAGCCAACCTTCCCAGAGAGCCACAAGAAATAAAGTTCAGCCTCATGTGCTTGGTGTTAAGGATGTCTTGTTACTCGATAAATCAGAAATAGGTACTTGCTCCTGATCACCATCTCCTCTCCACTTGCACAACCACCATCTGGTGTTCTCCTTATCTCAGAAGTAGACAAAGTCATGCTCCTTCTTACAAAGCACTCTGAAATCCTACAGGACAAAATCTTATTTATTACTGTGTAACTGTCAGGGGGCTGCTCCTTAAGGTGATGGTGAGCCAAGAGCTAGCAGTGGCCACCAACAGGGTTTAGCACCAGAGCTGGGCAAGCAGAGTGGGGTGGTGATAGCAACGTGTCCTATCAACAGTCCAGTGATCATCAGGCAGACGTAAAGGACCAAGTCAGGTCCAAGGTCAGTCGAAGAAACCCAAACAACAATCCAGGAACAGACCTAGGAACAGCTACACCTACAATGTGGTGGAAGGACTAGGTTCCTAAGCCTGAGCCTAAACGAAGCCCCTAGGCTCACAGGCAGAGGACGTGGCCAGAGGCCCCAGAGGAGGTTGGGCAGAGCCATTAAGACCCGTTGGTGAGAAGGTGTGAGGGCCAAGAGCAATTCCAGGAAATTCTCAGCAAAAGCAAAGCCTTTCCCGCAAGAACTCTGGGCTTCTTTCACATGACCAAGCCGCAATAAATTGCTGGTTGATAAAGCCCTGAGAAAATTTTTCTGTTCAAAAGTTGATCCTTGCAGGTGTTATCAGCTAAGAGGGTAAGTGAACTCCCGTTATTTATTCAGTGCAAATTACAGCCAAAGGAAGTCTGTACTGATACACTGCACTTGAACCCAGTTGGCCATCACAGTCCTGCTGAGATAGACCACCCACATGTGGCTCCAGGCTCTTCAGGACGGACCTGCACACCCTAGGGACAGAAGAACTGGCTCAGCACCAGCATGGAGTAGCATTGCCCCCAAGAGAGCAGAAGGAACCAAGTTGGGCCATCCAACCTGCAGATAAATTTCATGTAAGTATTGCAGAATATCCCAAGGCTGTACAGTTTTCTCCACATCCTGCACCAATCCACACCAATAATCAGTACAATGGGCACATCTTTGTCTCGCCCAAGTTTTCTTTGAGGCAAACGGTGCCCCACAGTGGATGGGAAGAATGTCATGGTGCTAACCTCAGCTCAGGCTGGGGCCATTTCTGCTCAGCTATTCCACTGTCGGTTACGTGCAAAGGACAAATAAGATGTCCACCTGCCACCGGTGACCACATCTTCCCTACGTACCACCACCAAGGAGTTGGAGACTGTTGCCATCTGCACCTTTGGGGGGGTGAATCATGTGAGTCCGTCCTCCTCTGCATTAGGCAAAATGCCAAGATATCAGCCCAAAAGCTTCAGACTGTTTGAAACAACTCAGAGGACTCTGCCTGGAGCAGGTTAGGGAACATTTGCACAACATACTCTGCTGGCAACAGAAACAGAAGAGCTCTGCTGGCTCTGGAAACAGCAACCTCTGATGGAAGGGGGTTATAAAGAGCAGGGGAACAAAAGCTAAACCTGCTTCAAGCAAGCCTCAGAAGAGGACTTTTGCCTCTAAACTCTGAAAGGAGAGATGAATTTCACTTCTGATTGAAGACCAATGTTATGCTTTAGCAGCTAGTGATCTCTGAGCAAAATAAAAAACTGATTAGAAATCAAGAGTTGGGCACTGGCTTGAAGTTAATGAAGTTAATTTATCATAGAGCCTGCTTCAAGTAAAAATAACAGATTGTGTCTCATGAAAGTCTGGGATAATGGTTGCTCTGGCCCCGGTCAGCGTTTCTAGAGAGAACAGCAAAATTAGTGGTCAAGGAAATGAAATGTACGTTGTGATTTATATACAGCCCTGGGTAATACCAGTGAAATTAGTGAAATTAGCTCCAGATATTATTTCTGCTCCTTAGGTAAATTATTTGAAACAAATGTCAGGCAAAACCTAATTCTTATATTAACTGAAGTTGGCCTGAGTGAGAATGCATTTCCAGGGGTGTAAACCTGGAAGAAAAAAAACCAAACAAACAAAGACGAACGACAAAGAGAGATTAATGCATCATGATGCACAAGGTAAGGGAAAAGGTCTAAACAACATAAAAGTTTTCATCATTAAGGATTTGTAAGGGATGAACTAGATGACTTACTGAATACGTTCAAGCACCAGAGCCTACTGAGGGTTGAGTTTTGCTCTATCAAAGCCAATGCAACACTAACTGCTCCATTCCCCCCAAAACACATTCTGAATGTTCACATCCTATCATAATATACTACAGAAAGAACTCAAATGTGCACTAGAGATGGAAATTTAAAATGGAGTCAAGAAAATACTTAAGGCTCAAATGCTTCTTTGGATGTGAAAGTAACACTTGCAGTATGTGCTAAAATTGGTAAAATAGGTAGATAAGCGGTATGTGTGGTTTATGAATATTCACTGGCTTGTCTACATGATAAGGCAACCTCTGCAACATGAAAGTAACCAACGAATTATATTGTTTAGTTTGCTAGTCTAACAGCACAGTAAGGGCAATGATGGTTAGAGATCATACTGAGCCCACAGAGATGTTATCTAATACGCAGTGCTCAGACACTAAGACCTGAAGGAAGAACACAAAGGATTTTGACATTTGGAAGCTTGGCTTTGAGCTAATGTAAAACAACTATGGAAGTACAATTCTGTCTCACTAGTGTATGGAAAAGCCCACTACACAAAGAAGAAATACTTAAGAGACAGGGGGTGAATAACTGAAATTCATCCTGGTCAAGTTTAAGGGCAGCAGAAGCTGATGCAGTTTTAATAGGAATGTAAAAAGCAATAAGCAAATGTCTTCTAAAAATACAACCACTCTTACAGGTAGGATTGACAGCTCTGAAATAAAAACAAGAAAAAGAAACATAAAAAACATTGAACTTCAAATTGCAAGGACTGTTTCAACTAGCTGTTGATGTATCTTAAAAACTACAGTCACCTCAGAAGATAGCAAAAAAAGCCAGTCTCTGAAGGAAACAGTGTAATACTGAACAGGAGCAAGGAAAAAATAAAATACAAAGATTGCTTTTATAGAGATGATAAAAACCTAAGAACCTCGAAGCCAGACAAGTGACTTGCAAGTGCCATAAAGAAGTGGCTCTACTCTTTTCACTTCCAGGTGGAAGCAGTTGTGAGCAGAATGGGATTAATCACTGTGGGGCAGTGGAGAGAAACCAGAGTGGGAAGCGTTAGCTGAGTTAACTACTTTCCATTATTTTCCCATCCCAACATTTCTTTTGTCTTTATCCTCATCCAGCCACTCTTCCAAATAATCATCATAAAGAAGTTTGCTTTCCAAGATGTGTAAGCACTAAAACCATAACCATTTACTCTAATAGCAGTAGCACGTCTTCAGCTCTGCATGTACAACTGAATGTTCTGCATCCAGTTGCTGCATTAAGGCTGAATTATCATATTTCATAAGCAACAACAGAATGTCCTGACCCTCATGTCTCAAAAGCGCTGCTCTATTAAAGACAGAAGTGTCCTCCTAACTCCTTGAATGGTCTTGAAAATTATACTCTGTATAAACCAGAAAAGTGTACTTAGGATTTTGACATTCATAGAGATGCTGACACAAGGACTTACACCTTGCCTCAAGTCAGCTGTGAGAAACTCTGAGATTTCTCCTTTTGTGCCTTACTCGAAGTGTCCATCACCTTCACTCACCATCATCATCATGCAAAAGACCAAGCCAAAAGCTTTTACGCCAAGAAGCAAGACTGTCAAGTGAAGAGTCTGTGGTCAAGAGCTAGTCCTTGTCCTGAAGAGCTTATCCTGCACAGTCATCATCAGTCTGCTCTGTAGAGGTCTGTGGGAAGATCTTGTATTCCATCTATCAAGCACCAATCACAGCGAATGGCACAGAGTAAAAGACAAATAATGCGCGTCTGAAGGAGCTGACATGACAGGTGAGCAGAAAAATGCAGGTTCCCAATGCTGTGGGAGGGGTGGGCAAGAACTGCATTGTCATCACACCTCCTGATTTCAATAGGTATTGGCATCTCCATGCTTATTTTTAACTGGTTCAGCTAATAGTAGTGGTGATGAGAAAGCAATACCTCAAGTGTAACCAGGCAGCCCTCACCCAGGGTCAGCAGTGAGGTTTGTACAAATACTGAGGGCATTTTCATGTCCATTACCACCACTTCTACTGGGGAAGGTAGGAGGGGGAACAAAAGCAGATTTAAAAAAACCCAAACAAACAAACAAAAAAATCACTGCAGTAAAAGAAACAACAATTTCCACCAGAGCTTCTTAAAGCTACTGGAATTGAGCATATACATGCAAACACACCTTATCACGCTTTAAAATAAAGCTTCAGATGTAGGGGCTAGAGAGACATGTATCACATACAAGAGTACACATAACCGTTTGGATATTGGTAATTAAGGACTTATTTCTGAAACAAACACTTTATGATATTCCACGCGTACTTGCATAAAGCAGAGAGGGTGACCGACTCGCCAGGAGCAGGCTGACAGCACACTGAGCATTCCCAGCTGGTTCTGGAGCCACCAGGTACTCGGCGGTCCTTTCAAATAAAGGCTTCCTAGTCAGAATCAAGTTTTATTTGAATGGCAGCGATCCTCGCACAAAGAGCCTGACAAGCGGCACAGCTCTCCGCAGACCGATGTTGTTGATGGGCAGGAGTGTGCCGTGACTGTCGTGGGCTCCAGTCACGTTGGGAAAGGGAAACTGCAACTCAGGAGCTCCAGCTCTGATGAGCTGAAACATCCTCCTCGTAACAAGAATCAGCAGGCACGCCTGAGAGCCACTCTCACGTCCTTTCTTCCACCCCATGTCCATCAACAGGCTGGGCAGAACACCACCAGTGGGGAAAAAAAAGAATAAATAAAAAAAAAAACCACACAGATTTCACTGATTCAGGTGATTAATTAAAAAAAAATAATTCCTGTGTGGGGAGACCAAACAAAATTAAGGGACTGAAGAGAGACCTTATTGCTTATTTTACCCACATTCTTGCTGTATCACAGGCTGCTTTGTTGTTGCTGTCGTGACATTACCCACCAGAAAGCAGGTGGCTGAAAGATCCAGTGAGCAGCTTGGGGAAAAAGAATAGTCAATGGCAGAGGTAAAGCCAGCAGGTGATAAGTTGCTCCCCATGCTTTGGGTAAGAGTCTGTTCACACAGGAGAGTGCTCTGACGTGAAAAAGACTGAGAAAAAGGGAAGGGGATGGTACTTCCGTAGTTTATAATAAAGTATAAAAAGCAGAAGCATGCTATTTTTTCAGAATTTAAAGGTGGGTTGTAAAATAAAAGGTCATGTTTTTTTTTAAACAGCCAGAAAGCAAACTTCTCTTCATTCTACAAAGATACTAAGGCTGCAGTTCAAAGTCAATACTGAAGTCGTTAGCATCTGCACAGCCCCCTGCATCCAGCATTCTGATTAAAGGTCCTTGCTGACACTGACACAGCTCTAGCCTGATGCTGCTCCTGCTGCAATAGTGTCTGTCACCAGCAATCAATTTTCTACTCATCCTCCTACTGCCCATCGCTGTATCTTCCCTTTCCTGCCTTGTGGTCCTGGACTGTGCTCCCTGCACTGGAGCATCTCTTCTGAGGCCCGTCAGAAATCACCTTTTGCCACAGATGGTCCTCATAAACATTCCTCTCCCATAGCCCCTTTGGAAAGACTTACTCGTTTTGGAGGATTGTCATTTTAACAGTTTTGCATTATCTAGCTTGCCTCTCCAACTGCATCCTTGTCTTTGGAAGTATCCCTCTCAATAGCCCTAAGCCTTCCCTCTCTGTCACATATCAGCATTTTCTAAAAGTCCCAAAACTCTTCTTCCTCATATCGCAAACTAAAATAGCTGTTGTCTATAAATACAGACAATATGCAAAAGAAACCACATTGTCACAAGTTTATTCATCTTTTGCTGTGGTACAAATAATCACTCTGGCACCACTTGCAGCACTAGGGATCTAATTTTCAAGTCAGAAAGACTTCAATTTAGCAGCGTAAGACTCCAGAATGTGCAGTCATTCTGCAGAATTGCAGCTTCGAACCGCTTCCTGCAGATACGGCAGAATCACTAATATTCAATGTCATTTGCTTAAAGTGTAAGGCAACTGAAGCATGGCCCATCTGTAATTATAAAGATTGTCCTGTCAGTGAGAAGAAAAACATTTGATTCATACATCACTATCCTCTTACAAAAATTATTCCCCATTCATCCATGAATGAAATGGGAATTTTGCCTCAGGTGATACTCCCCAATTCATAAGCCAGAAAGTACCTCCTATGTCTCTATCATTGAAGAGCACATCCTTCAGGCCATGCCATATCCACTTGTAAAAATACAATCTGAGCTGCACAGTGTTTCAGTTAAACCTCCAATATTAGTGTGTGGCTCTATCATAATGGAATAACTACCTAATAACTGCTTCTCCTCTCTCTATCTAGAGCAAAGATAGACTTGTGGACAGCAGAACACTATGGTCCTATTCCAAGTAGATAAAATTGTCTGGATTACAGTTAGTAAATTCCCTTCTACACGATGGAAAATTATCTCCTAGAAAGATTGGGTTATCAACATATCCAAGCACACAAGTTTCGTGTGCTACATGACCACATGCCACAGCCATCCTGGCAGTGCTCATTTATCAAGGCACTAAAAAAAAAAAATTCTCATTGTCCCTTTATCCACACCCCTATGACTCCTAATTTAAAATACTTACCGGTGTGAGATTTTTTTTTGACCCTTTTTCAAATGGGAATTTTTTTAGGCAAAGCTTGTTTGGTACATCTCTAGGAAACTGCTTATTCAGGTTAAGAGTCCTTTATGTGGAACGGGGTTATCAGCATGAGGCAGCAAAATAGCTGCACTCCATGGGAATAAGAGCTAAAAAAGCTTAAGATCAAAGTTGGGACTATTCAGGGCAGGCAATTCTCAGCTTGTAACTCTAGACATAGTTCGTTACCAGAAAAGCTGCAATGAGTGAAATCATTTCCTCTCTGAAAATACCTTATGCCAGTGTCCAGGGTTTTGAGCCATCTGGAAGGATGCCGCACAGATAACACCCAAGTGTTCATAAAATATTTCCTCCATTGGAGCACATTGCCACCATCAGCACGCAAGGAAAAGTGTTTCTGAGAAAATACAGAAGAATGGAGAGCCAAAACCAGAAAATAAGGGTAGACCACCGCCTCAAAAGAAGCAGATGCTAAGCGTCTTACATTTGACGTGAACACTGGAGGAAATCGTAACCAACAAAAAGGAACCAGGAGATGATTTTAAGATATTCCCACAGTTGCTGCAATGGGCAGAGATTCCTGCTCGGACATTTCAGGTTTTGATGGCATGAACATTGTTTGCCTCTCCACCTCAAAACACACACACACACACATTTTCTGAGTTTCTGAGATTCTTCAAGCCATTTCCAGAGCGCGGTTGAACCAACAGCTCTAACCAAGATCTAGATGTGCAGCCCTACACTATTACCCTTTAGAATTTTCTTAACTGCTCAAAGGATGTTATCCTCTGTCCCCACTCAAACTAATGCTACGTCCAGTGCTCCCAAAGGAAACTTCCACTTCTGCTCCCAACACATCTCTGGCACAGATTAAAGCCTGAACAGCTCTTCAGCAGATCTAAATGTAGCAAGAGCGAATTGGTTGAAAACTTCTTGTTACTCTACTCCTAGAAGACAAGCAAGGTTACAGAAGCATACGAGCAGGGCGCTGCACGATCGCCAGCACACCAAATCCCTCAGCACCAACAGCAAAGGTCATTGCTGCGAGGAGCTGCAGTTCAGAGATGAGGGCCAGGAGGTAAAAAACAGCTCAACCAAACTTCACCTCCCCTTAACACATGAATAAATCTTTTATCTCTTCTGCCTGCTACAAAAACACAGTTAATATCTATTTCTTTGTTTCTTTGATATTAATTAGGAAAATGGAATGCCTGTTGGGCCAGGAGCTCTCACACTTCTGTGCTTCCTGCATTTTTATTTTTTTTTTGAGACATGCTGGCTCATTTGCTAATGCTAAAGGCTGATAAGGGTTCCTGAGTGATGGATACAGATGTTTTTCCCTTTGAGAGAAAGATAACTCCACTGAAGCATCATTATTGCCTTAAAGGCATTCATGGTTGTGACCCTATTTTCATCAGTATAAAAATCAAAGTTGCAAAGATTGTGTTTGGGATAGTAAACCCCTCCCATTCTGTCCTGACTAATTTCAACCCATAATAGTATAGTAAAACAGTATAATAGAATAATAAAAAGATACGCGTGTGCGTACTGTGCAACGAAACACAGAAGTAGCTCAGAAAAGACTCACCAGAATCTCATCTGACCTCCAAGATGGCGATAAAACATTGACACCAAGGTGCATATTTTCTGTACATCACTTTTTAACAGCTCAGTTTAAAGACCTCATATGAAATAGCGTGCGCTGTGGCATAAGCTCCATTGTGCAAGAGACAGAATCCCAAACTCAAAAAGCAGCAACTCTTCAAATGTTGTATGGAGAGCAGAGTTCTTTGTTCCACTTTCATTGACACAAATAGGAAATAAAGTTGTTGCACTTTTATTACCTCTACCAAAAGAATGCAATGTCTTTCTGTCAACAATACTCAGTCCTGAAAGGCAGAAACCATCAGAGCTTTTCCTCCCTGCTCTCTTTCTTTTACTCATTCATGAACTGTGTCTGATCATCAAAACCTTTTGACTTCTCATTTTCAAGCTTTTCAAAAATCACAATACTTTGGTAAAATCACTGTCAGGCTCTGCCTTCTGCAGGATGCAGGATTAAGTTTATCTTATTTTGCTACTGAACTCTTCAGTACTTCTACTGCATTTCAAAGCAGCGAGTCTTTATGCATAACTATACCTCATGCCCTGCTTGATTATTTACTAATACTTCTTATTTTACTCCATTGTTGGATCAGTTAAGACTGGATTAAGGCAAAACACTCTCAGTCGAAGGTCCTGAGTATGAAATTCAGGCAAAAAGCACAGCACACGGTCCCTGGGACAAAGCCCTTGCAGTGCCTCTGTGAGTATTTTTGACAGCTTTATTCTTAATGGTTTTACGGAAGCTATTCATGCTTCTCTTGATTTCATTTTACAGGCTGTGTGTTTCTAATAGGGGTCTTCCAGCCGTCTGGGATCCCTTGAAAAGACTTTGCTCTGATACTTTTGTTTAGCAATAATACAGTTTGCTATTTTGACAGATTTTTTTTTTTTCTTCCAAGTTAGCTCTTTATTATGGGAGTAGCTTATTCTGGAATTAACGTTACATGTTTAGGGCACCTAATGGCATGAGGACACCTATGAAGCAGGAACATACTGCACAAATAATATATATTAAGCAAGGATGACTGCAAGAGGGAAGAAGCTGAAGGTGGAAGGGCTCTACATTAATATTGCATGACCTAGGAAAACAGACTGCACAAACCAATATTAAATCAACAGGAGGAGGAAGGAATGGAGGACCGATACATGCCAAAAATTTATGGTATGAATGTCTAAGTTTTGTCTAACAAAAGTGTGTGTATGTACACAGGCACACACACACACACACTGAGATGTCCCAGGAAATCAATTTTGACTTTAAAAAAATGGGAAAATTGCTAGTGTGGATGCCTGGCTACTTGATATATATGGTTCCTACACTGGTGTAGGCACCTCTTTTTGAATGTCACCAGATGACTTTGAATCTAGCCTCATATGGAGATGGAAGATGGTTTTTCTTTGGATCATGAACAGAAAGCTTGAGTTTCTCAGCTGCAGCATTTTCTTAAACCACAGAGAAGCAGTCTGCTCAGTCCCTGTTTTCTTCTCCCTTACAACATCTTAGCTAAGCTTCTTTTTTACAGCTGGTTGTATAGAGCTTCCTTACAAATCAGTGCCTTCCCAGAAGATACATAGATGTAGATATATATATGGAATTTTTATGAAGAGAGAGAAAGTGCAAGAGAAAGAACTGTGCTTAGTTAATTTAAAATGCTTGGAAATACGACCTGCAATCTCAGTAGGTACAAACATATTCTCTATCAACCCAATCACTGATAAAGATTTCAAGTCCATACTGAAAATCAGTAAGCACACCTCCTTCTTTTAAATTATATTAAGTTGGAAGTTTGCTAGAGAGGAAACAGTTTTCTCTCTTGCTATCTTGAAGAGTTCCTCTCCTACTTCAGTGAGACCTTGACCAAGCTTTTCTTGCTTACACAGAACAAAAAAGTGTTTCTTCTTTCAATTGCAGTCTCTCGAGGAAGTATTCCTGCTCAGTCACTACACCAGAATGGTTTAGACAAATGCACACAGTTCTTTTACCAGCTGTACAGAGGTATCTTTTGAAGTCAAGTCATCTTTCATATAGCTCAAATGCACAAAGGCATGCTAACACCTTTTAGTTTGGTTCACCATACTTTGATGCCAGAAGCACCTATAAACAGCAGTTACCGTTAACAAACTAAGTGGCTTCCAGATCAGTTGTAAGATAAGGAACATTTAATCTTAAGTTTATTTTTAATATGCATTTATGCATAAACTGAACTGTAATTTGTTAAACTATCATTCCTCATTTGTATAGCACAGTAATGATACATCATTCTACTCTAGCAATGTGTATTAGACAAAAAGCTTATGTCTACATCATTCATTTGATAATACAGAAACGTAACTGCATACATAATAAGCCAGTGTTCTGAATAACTCTATTTTTCTAATACCTCTTACAATGTAAACCTCAGTGTTCTGCAAAACTTCACAGAGTCTCTCAACATCTGTACTATGAAGACGACTAAAATATGTGGAAGTGAAGTGATTCACACAGTCACAGAGTAAGTAACATAGCCAGGCCTGCGGCTCAATTCAAATAGAAACTAGCCAGCAAACCACAAAGGCATTCTATATCATTACAGGATTTGCAAATCCTGTGCTGAATAAGTGGGATATTTTACTTGTATAACTCCTCTTATCACCTCAACTAAATGGTAAGATGACTTTGTTTTGCATTGGCATTATGAGTCTGGGAAAATTGTTTGATTCCAAGCATATCAGCTTTGATATATATTTGCTTCCACATTCTTTGCTTTCAGTCAGTGGTTCAGCTTTACAGAAAATAACATCCAAACTTAAATGTAAAAAGGTAAATCCCCCCCCTTACTTCCAAAATATGGTGAAGGAGGTTTTACTAATGCTTGTCTGGCCAGGAATGAATTGTAGCCACGCTCAGAAGAGACTCAGAAGTTGTGCTACAGAAATACACACAATCTTGACAAGAACTCAAGCCATGTTACTTTGAATCCTTCAAGTCAGTGTCAAATGTTGTCCCAGAACACCTGTAGGCACCACAGTCTCCAAAGTTAAAATACCACCATTGTGGAAAACATCACAGGAATAAGGCACAAAGTATCTATGCTTGAAAAGAGAGGTCTAAAATGATCAAATGGCAGCACTTGGGTGCAGTTTTCTAAACTTTGAACTGAATGACATGGAGCTTCAAACCTTCCCAGCCAGCATGGCACATCTCCAGAGCCTGCTCCTGCACTTACCAGCTAAATTCTTTTGTTTCAGTAGGAGCTGGGGAAGATTTATCAACATAAGCATCCACACGGGGCAAAGACACAATCCCTTCTTCTGCTTCAGCTCTGAACTTTAATCTGCCACCAAGCAGACACTTTCAGCAACCCCAGAGCTAAGGGCGACAGAATTACAGGTCACGCATTCAGTGGCTTCAAAATGCAAAGATACTCAACGTCCATCTTGTTATTTCTTTTTTAGATAAATACTTTAAATTTTAGATCTGGGCTTTCAAGTCAAAGCAGAGATCAGCAAGTCACCAAAGTGTGTGACTTATCTAAGCATCCAAAGCTGCCACTTATTCATACAAGCAGACAGTCAAAAAGCTGACAAAGTCAGGCAAAAAAAAAAAAAAAAGCCCACGGGTTGCAGTTCTTTATAAACTGCTCCAGCATGGGCTCCTCTATCCACAGATCCACAGGAAAACAGGAGGGGTATGAGCACACCCAAACGAGCTTCAGTTCCAAGTGGGACACGGTCATCTCATACTATTCATGAGGGCATAGAAGGCTTGAATATGCAGGAGTTGAGGCTACAGAGAAAACTTGGAGGGGAAAAAAAAAAAAAAAAGGCATCTCACACTAGGCAGCGGTAGGAAGTGTTAGAGCAGCACTGAAACAGAAAGGAAAGGAGAAGCAGTTAGAGAGGGAGCTGCAAGGATTGCCGGGAACCCACAGGGCTTGCCATGAACTCGGCTGATGGAAAACAGCAACAGTGCTCCACGAAACCAGGAATTCTCATTCATCTGAAAATTCTAGTAGTTTGCAACAAAACTTGGCTTGCACTCTAAATTGGAACAAAGGTTAGAAAATATTGATATTTTTCTGTGAATATTTGTTATTTCTAGGGGAAATAAAACTAATTGGCTAAAATTTTCTTTAAAAAAAAATCCATTCATGTCATTATCTTCAACTTAGTGACTTGTGCTCAGCCCTCTCTTCCCCCAGAGAAATTAATGTCAAACAAAAGTGCTCCCTGCCATGGACCACAAATCTAGGAGCCTCGTCAGCCTTAGTCTGAGCTGAGAGTGTAATGTTTTAAGCAGTTTGGGAGCTTTGCAAGTTATGCTGGCTTCCACAGCTAAGGGGAAAAAAAAAAAAAAAATCTACACTGTATCCCTGCATTTCTGCTCTGCTGCACCTTCCTCACAGCAACACACACACAGCAAAGAGACAGGATTTGGGCACATACAGATGTGCCACTGCTGAAATACAGCTCCCAAAAATTCGGGGTCTTCTGGCAAGGAAAACGGCCAGCAGTCCTGCCTCCATAACGACACACACTATATGCTGCAATGTGAAATCCCCGCACACTAGCAGGGAGCAAAGGAAAACAAAAATATCAGCGTGCCCTCCTCCTGGCATGAGTCAGCAAGAGGGATTTACCCAGACAGGCGCAGCTGGGCTCTCTGCACTCCTGCCACAGCAAAGGGAAAACTGGGCCATCGGTGCTAGTGTTACCTGTCCTTCCTCTAGTTTCTGAGACTTCTCTCCCCACCCCAATAAAATAAGAGAATTCTAGTCAAAACCTGCCTTCTAAATACGTGTAAATAACACTGCTTCCAAATGCAACCACTAGTAATAAACTGGAAGGAAACCTTTTAAGACCAATTCATTTCTGTATGTTGACATCAGAAGTCCACATACACAAGCACGCTATTCCAAACTCTTCATTTTTTAGTTAGCTAAACATTTTATTTTGCTTTTGGGGTTCACTTTGCCCCCTGCCTTCTTGCTTCCTTTTTGTTTTACCCCACCCCGGAGTATCCTGGATCAAGATCACCACCAGCAGCACTGTTCTCCATACAGAGATTTCCCTTCCTCCTGTTCATTATCCGTTAACAGCTATATGCCATTTGACTCCTAGTTTGGGGTTGTGGTTTTTTTTTTTTTAAAGCCCTGTTTTGTGAAACACAGAGTCTGGAGTGAAAAGGATTCATCAAAGTCATCATTATTCCACGTTTATCTGCAGTGAACTATCTTTCTCATCTATTATCCCTTAAATGATCTAAAGCCTCCTATCTGCTGTGTTCCTCTTCATTACCTGCTGTTCCCCTCTCATCCGTTTCTCGCCAGCACCGTCTTTGTTCTCTGCCTTTCATTTTCTGCGCCACGTATCAATACTGCTCACCATGATCTAGAGGTTCACAATGAGGAGTAGCGCAAATGATTTTCTAAGTGTGATGCAGATCACAAAAAAGAGATTTTTATGCTGCGTGTTTGGATACTGTTGTTGTTATTCAGACTGAGCCCTGCTCTGCAGCAAACGCCCCGGCTGCTCTCTTGCCTTCCGAGGTTTTTCTCCAGAAACACTCGGGAAATGGCACTGCTAGACTATAACTAATGATAGAGAGGCTTGACTTTCATATATCCCCACCTTCATCTTTCTCCTCCGTATTTACTGCTACACACACTTGACTTTGTGACACTTTTTAATTTCATATGTTGAACAGCATACATACATTAGACTGATATACATTTCTCTATAGCCCTGACATCATTTTTTAGCAGTGGCTGAATTACCCTTGTCATGCATTTATTAGCCTTTTCGAAGATGTCTCTCTGTGAATGCATAAACTAGCTGTATCCTTTGTCAGCATTCAACAAAATTACTGCCCTGGTAAGTGGGAAGTGACTGAACTAATCAAGTTGAGCATGCTACACGACTTGCTGCTGTTTCATAGCAAGGACTTCATGCAGTTGATCAGTCATCAGGTAGGCACTGGCTTTCAGACACCAAAACGGAGCTAATCTGCTTCTCAGCAACTCCAGAACATGAGTTTCTAGCTCAGGGTTGCTAACAGGATTGAAGGATTGCAGTGCTCCCTTCCACTCCTTTTCTGTACAGCTATGGATGAAATACATGTGTGAAATATAGCCCAACCCACAGGAGGAAAAGCATCGAGAATATGTTATGGGAAAGACTGTTCTAGACAAAAAGTATTTCAATGCCTTTAATACTGGCTTCAGAGTCCATTGTTCCAATTCAGTCATATACAAGAGAGGTAAGTATTTAGAATACAGCAGAGACCTATGCTGGCTGTTCCTGCTGCCAGGGCAAGACACAGCCCAAGTATTCCTCCATCTGGATTTGCAGACTGGAAAGCTTGCTTTTTTTTTTTTTTCCCTGCCCTTATGTTTTTCATTCTCTCTAGTTTTTGACTTCTGAACCTTTCTGAAAACGTGATGCCAGCTACATCAGTAGAGTCTTAAAGTCACATAACAAACAGAATGATTGTGCTTGCGGAAATTTTCTGCCGACTGGGAATTAGGCAGTGCCTTCACATGACTCAATCAAATTGACTGAAACAAAAAACTCCATACCCAGTCCTACCTTGCACCCACCCCTCCCAACGTTTGCAGGCAGAGGCAAAACACTCCCAACCGGCGTGACCGCGCCGTGCTGGTCTGGCAGCCCTTCTCTTTGTGATTAGACACAGTGACTTCAGTACAACTTCCTTGGAAAATCATCTACAGCTTATATGGAAATCTGCTTACTGTCTGCTTTGATTTTACAGCTTACAGGGAAGAGGGTCAGCACAGAGGACAGAAATGATACAGCCTTATATTCACTGCGGAGCTACCACAGACCAATGATGTAGATTACTAGAATCAACTGGCTAATGAACTTTGCTTAAACCGTTGCCACCTTAAAGTTCACCAGGGTAAAAACTGAAGACACATTTGACGGGGCAGGGGGAATAGGGAGCAAGTGCACATCACTAGAAAATCTGTTCTATCAGATAACTAAGTGTACTTGCATCAAAGTTTTAGATTATCAGACTAAATCAGCACAGATATTGAAATACTGGGATGCAAAGAAAGCAAATCCAAAAGGAAAATCTTGCTTAGGAAGGCAGACTTTGGTGTGAATTCAACTTTGTACTCACAAATGTCATCCTATTCCTCCTGCCTTATAGTGGAGCTTATAATATTTTTATATCTTTCATTTGACACTCTTGTGCTGTTGCAAATACAGTAGTGGTATTCATGCCTGTACTTGCTGAGTAAAGAGACTGAAACTGGGTCCTGTTCCTATATAGGAGAAAAACCAGAAAACCCTATAAAGCATTTTTTTCACTGTACATTTACACTCAGAATACTCCCAAGCAGTCAATTCTGACTCCACCTCACCCACTTGTCTAATGCTGCCTACCATTCAAAACCAACCTGAGATATAAATTCCTCCCGTACGTGAACATTTCAGAGTGCCACAATGTGATGTGCTTCGAAATACCGGGAGCACAGGAAAACAAAGCACATCGTACATACAGGACATCAAGTTCTTTCTGCAAGACAAAGAAGTTTGAGAGAATTGTATTTGCCAGCACAACTTTCGCACCCAGAAAGGTGGCAGTTTTGAACACTTCTGAAGATTTTGAAATGCAGGCAGCATATGTTGCCATTGACACACAAATGATGCTATCCTTTGTTTTTCAAAGAATAAGCTTTTGATAGCCATTGTCAAGGGATGTGGCAATCTATTTAATAAAAGACAACAAGTCCAGATTTCAGCTGCTGTAGATCCCTGCCGCAATGCCCTTGATAACAATAGGGCTATGTTGGCTCGGAGCAGCGCAAGTTTATAAAATCTGCCCTGATAAATTCATAATGCATCAGAAGGCTGCCATCCTCAACAAGAAGCCTAATGCAGCTCAACCTCGTTGTCCGAAATGACCTGAATAAATGGACGGGAACTACATTTTCCCTCTCCTCTGTGGAAGTTCATGGGACTGATAGGCAATGAATGGAAATGGGGTATGAAAACAAAGCATACATGGTTCTATAAAATCCAAAACAATACTAAAGATATAGATTTATTCCTTAAAGGACCTGAGGATTTCTCAGCTGGAGTTGGCTTTTCTCACAGAGAGAAAGTTGCATGGGTTTAGTCATCCTTGTTTAAAGTACTATTAGTAAACGAGAGGAATTAGCATGTACAAGAGTAAATTAGATTGGAAAAGCTTCTCTGAGCATCTGTTGTCGTCCCACTTTGAAGGTTACAACTACAGGTAATACTGCCAGGTACACTACATGAGTTTATCTTAAAGGACATGAACAGTTTATCTGTTCAGTCTGTTTATCTCTGTTCAACTGGGCCTGAAATCAGTCTGGTTCCTCTAAATCCAGCTCTAAAAATCCATTCAAAAAAGAACTCCTATTTATATATAGTACCTCTCACACAGTTTTCCAAGCACTTTTCTTAGCCTTGAAAATTTTGTACTACCTTTTAACTATACGTCTGTGCCTCAGAGATACTCAAGGCAAAACACAGGTGGATCTACCTTAACATTTCCTACTTGAAGGAACAAACATGACACCAAATTGCTTACCACATTGTCAACACAAGAAACCTGCTATGGAAGTAGGACGGAAAAAGTCTCTTTGTTCCCTCTCTTCCTCTTAGAAACCATGAGAATTATTTTTTTTTTTTACTGTGAGGGTGGTCAAACATAGGAATAGGTTCCCAGAGAGCTTATAGATTTTCCATGTGTGGAGGTGCTCAAAACTCAACCAGACACAATTCTGGGCAACCTGCTCTAGCTGACCCTTCCTACCTGAACAATTCTGTGATTCTGAGATAAACACTTTTTTTTTTTTTGTGGATAAACAGTGAACCAGGTAGATGCTTGTTAGGTACATTCAAGTTTCTGTATCCCTTTTCTACCCTAAATGCACTACTAGCTCTCTGACACGCTGTTTTAATATATGCATCTGGCAACCTGAGACAAATCATAGCAGGTACCATAAATGAAGCTACAGTCTGTTTTTCAGTAAAGACTAAGTAAAGCTGGTTTTACTTTGATCTGTCTGATAAGATGGAGATTCAAAAAAACAGACATTCACCTTAAGGAGTTACATCTACTGAACGCAGAGCAGCACAGCCCTGTGGGGATGGAGCCTCTGAATCTGTAGACTTAACGGCACAAACTCTTCCTGTGCACAGCTAACGCCATTGCACATCAGAGGTAATAAATAAAGGCTTGCTGACTTTAGTACCTTTTGTTCATCTAAGAATCTGTAAAGAATATCTGAAGGCAATGTTTTATCTCAGCATTCACCTCTGACTAGACTTTCTTGGTTTACTGCAGGAATACCTCTATACAATTTTTTCACATTAGATGGCATGCACATAGTGTAAGATGAGATTTTTGTGAGGACAAACCTCAGTGTTCAAAGTTTCTCAGTAACAATGCTATTCAAAGACAAGAATTATTTCCCCCCCCCCCCTTTAAGCTACTTTGATAGGCATTAATTAACTCTATCACGTAGACTTCCACTAACTTAACAGGAAAGAAAAAAAAAATTAGCACAACATACAATCACTCGGAAGCTGCCCTTTTCCATTATCCCAATGACAGTTATATGCCTGCGTGTCATGCTACATTTAGTCACTTCGTACATCTAGATTTGACTCTGGTAGAGTTGAGTTCTGTCAGGTTTGGTAACTGACCCCAATAGCTGCAGAAACCTTACAGAAAAAAAAAAAAAGGGGGGAGGATGGTGGGGTGAGGGATGTGGAAGTTACAAACAAACAAAACCCATTATTCCATCCAGACCGGAAAAAGACATAGAAGCAGAAAGAAGAAACAACAGCAAAAGCAATTTGTCCAAAAAGTAATGCTGCCCACGAGCCAGCAATGCAGCCTTATGGCAAAGGCAGCCAACGGCATCCTGAGCTGCATTAGGAGCGTTGCCAGCAGGTCGAGGTAGGTGATCATTTCTCTCCACCCAGTACTGGCGAGGCCACGCTTAGAGAGTGCTGGGACCAATTCTGGGATCCCCAGAAGGAGATATGCACGTACTGGAGTAAGTCCAGCAAAGGGCCACAAAGATGAGGAAAGGACTGGAGCATCAGAGGAGAGGTGGAGAACGCTGGGACTGTTCAGCCTGGAGAAGAGAAGGCTGGGGGGGATGGATCTTAGAAATATTTATTAATACCCGATGGGTGGGAGCAAAGAGGGAACCAGGCTCTTCTCAGTGGTGTCCAGGGATGGAACAAGACAAAAGAGGCACAAATTAAAAGATGTGAAATTCCACCCAAACACACGAATCGCCCTTCTACTGTGAGAGGGGTCAAACAGTGGAGCAGGTTGGTAAAGATGCTGTGGGCTCTCCATCCTCAGAGATATGCAAGGCAAAACACAAAGAAAAAATTCTGTGTGGCAACATGCAATATAGTTAATAATCAACAAGATCAAACCCGGTTTTAGCTGCACGTAAATGAAAGAGTAATCCCACTTGTAAGGAAGCAGGAAGAGAAGCAGCACAAACAATCCTCATCTATCAGAACCTGTCCATGACAGTTCATCGCCCTCGCTTAGTTTTATATTTCACCTGTGCTCCTGAGGGGTCATTTCAGGGAGGAGGCAACTTGACAGGGCTAAAACAGTGACTTTACCAAGTATCCTTGCATTGTCTGCATCCACGCATTATCTGGAGAAGGCTGAGTTAAGTGCCTGCAAATTAGATTGAGGGGGGCAGGAGAAGCAAAGTAGCATTTTATAGCCTGTAATTAATGAGTCACTCAGCTTGTAGACAAACATTTTGAATACTGATTGCAGCAACCATCATTCTTACACCCATGGTTTACACCAGCAGTAGTGTCACAGCAGCAAGAGCTCTGCCATCCCCCAAAGCCTGAACTCACAGCCTTGCAGAGCCAACTTATAATTGCTCGAGAGAGAAGAGTTAAAGGACAGGGCCATCACCTTGGTGGGCAGGGAGGGATATTGAGGGGTCACCTTGAGCATACCAATTGTTTAGTAGAGTATCAAGGTTATTCCAAATGATTTCAGTCTCCCACATTAGAGCTGTTCATTGTCCTTCGTTGTCAGGCTAGATCTGAAGGGCCTGATTCGATGTGAAACAAATATTTTTCGCTGCTGGCAAGCAGCGCTCAGATCCATACAGAGTAATTTCAGGCTTGATCATTTTCCCTATAATCAATGCTACTCCTGTTCTTAATTTACACGCAGAAGCTGGCAGGGGAAGGGAGTCTGTTGCACCACCGGTTTAGAAGCGTGCTCGGTCCGAAGCAGGAGACGGGCACTC